>NC_133328.1:196280946-196583603 GCF_042186555.1 Aquarana catesbeiana | reverse complement strand
AAAGTGATATTAAAGTCTTGTTTAAAAAAAAAAAAAACATAACAAACCTGTTATACTTACATGCTCTGTGCAATGGTTTTGCATAGAGCAGCACCTATCCTCCTCTTCTCGGATCCCACGGCGGCGCTCCTGGCCCCTGCCTCTTGCTGGGTGCCTCTGGGAGCACCCACTCAGGCGCGCTCCCGAGATGGGGCAATGTGACTATTTACACACAGAGTCACGCAGAGTCACAAAAATCTTATCACTTCCCTAGAGTAGCACAGAGCAAATGCAGTTTCACTATGGTGACATTGCTGTGGCAACGATCATGTACAATGGCTGGCTGCTCTGATATCACTGTATGTCAGTGCCACCAGCCATTATCTCTGATCACCGACACAGCAGTACAACATCACCGGACAAATGCTGCCAGTCAGAGTCCCTAATCACCGTCGCACCAGTCAGTGCCCCCAATCACTGCCTCCCATTTACAGCGTTCCTAATCACTGCCACATCTCTCACAGTGTCCCTGATCATCCCTGGCACAGTGTCTCTGATCATCCCTGGCACTGCACATGGTGGGCACAATACATCACATGGCGGTCACTGCACATGGTGGGCACACTACATCACATGGTGGTCACTGCACATGGTGGTCACTGCACATGGTGGGCACAATACATCACATGGTTGTCACTGCACAAGGTTGTCACTGCACATGGTGGGCACAATACATCACATGGTGGGCACAATAAATCACATGGTGGTCACTGCATATGGTGGGCACAATACATCACATGGTGGTCACTGCACATGGTGGGCACAATACATCGTATGGTGGTCGCTATAGATCACATTGTTGTCACTGCACATGGTGGGCACAATACTTCACATGGTTGTCACTGCACATGGTGGGCACAATACATTATATGGTGGTCACTGCACATGGTGGGCACCGCACATGGTGGGCACAATATATCACATGGTGGTCACTGCACATGGTGGTCACTATACATCACATGGCTGTCACTGCACATGGTGGTCACTGCACATGGTGGGCACAATACATCACATGGTGGTCACTGCACATGGTTGGCACAATACATCACATGGTTGTCACTGCACATGGTGGGCACAATACATCACATGGTGGTCACTGCACATGGTTGTCACTGCACATGGTGGGCACAATACATCACATGGTGGTCACTGCTCTGCATATGACATGGGGGGAAGCAGCAGTCTGCCCCTATTACAATTATTTCACCCCCAGTTTCTGCACAATTCCCCTGTTTACTGACCTAATTTTAGCAGCATGGTAGATCTTCTTCCTCCCGGGCTCTTGCTGAAGGGGATGACATCAGCGCCCCTCCCCCACACAGTTGCCTGAAGCTCCCAGAGACTGAGAGGATCTGTGTGTGCAGATTCTGTGATAGGAGCCGGGCACCAGTGACAGCTTCAGCTCCCCTTCTCTGCCCCCATTGCGGCGCCTGGGTGCTGGGTGATCACCACCACACCAGTGCAGTGTTCCCTGGCCTAAACTGACCCATCTGCACATCCAACTGACTATGGTCTAATAGGACACCAGTCCCAGCCATCCTCTGCGGACAACTGCACTCCTGGAACCACAGAGACTCATTTGTTCTTCCTTTCTTCAGCCTCCTGTACTTCCTGGTCAGTGAACATGACATTCCTGGAGGCAGCCATGTACCAGTAGCAGGGCTGAAACTAGAGGGGGTGCCTGCCCCAGGTGACGCATCTAGGGGGTGCTGCCAGGGGTGCCACCCCCACTCACTGGGAACTGCTGCTCTAAGGGTGTCACTGCTGCCCGATCAAGTGTAATGGGCAGGCAGGTCTCCCTCCTAGTCCTGCCCAGGGTCCAAACAGCCTATGTCTTTTCTGCGTAATACATCCCAGATAAGGGGAAACTTCAAAGAAGGACCTGGATTAAGGGGGGTGCTGAGGAGGCCCTGGACTGGAGGGGTGCGGAGGAGGCCCTGGGCTGTGGGTGCAGAGAAGGCCCTGGACTGGGGGGGTGCAGTGAAAGCCTTGGGCTGGGGGGGTGCAGAGGAGGCCCTGGACTGGGGGTGGGTTAGAGGAGGCCCTGGACTGGAGGGTGCAGTGGAGGCCCTGGCCTGATGGGGGGGTGCAGAGGAGGCCTTGGGCTGGGGTGAAGAGGAGGGCCTGACCTGGGGGGGTGCAGAGGAGACCCTGGACTTTGGGGATGCAGAAAAGGTCCTGGGTTGGGGGGGTGCAGGGGAGGCCCTGACCTGGGGGGGGTGCAGAGGAGGCCCTGGACTGGTGGTGGGGTTGAAGAGAAGGCCCTGGGCTGGGGGGGTGCAGAGGAGTGGGGGGGGTGGAGGAGGCCCTGGACTTGAAAAGTGGGGTTGATAAATGCCCTGGATTCAGAGAGCAGGGAGATGAGGAGGCTCTTAATTTGGGGTGGGCTGTAAAGGAGGCCTTGGACTAGGAGAGGAGTGCAGAGAAGGCTCTGGATTAGGGGAGTGGGTGCAGAGGAGGCCATTGACTAATAAAAGGTGGTTGGTGTGGCAAAGGCTCCTAGATAAGGGGGGTACAAGGGAGATACTGGACTAGGTGAGAGGGTGCCTGGACGTCCCAGATTAGGAGACGGGGAGTCTGGAGGCCCTGAACTATGAGAGGGGGATCATGGAGGCCCTCTGGAGTCAGAAATAGGGTGCTTGAAGGACCTTCCTGCTTCAGGGAGAAAGAGCCTGGATTTAAAGCCTGGGCTGAGAAAGAGCCTGCCTGGGCCCTGGAGGGTGAGTTCACAACATAAATGGGGACATTTATCAATTGTCACAAATAATACAAAACAGGAGCAGAGAGACAGGTCGTTTAATAGATTTAATAAAGGAGAAATACAGCCAAAGCCTGTTTGGTTGTACTATTGTTGATCACATCAGTGCAGGCTTTGCACTCCTGTTACCCATTTTCAGCGGGAGCGAGCTTAATCTGATGTGACTAAGGGAATTTATCAAAACTAGAGTTGACAGAATTTGGAACAGCTGTGTATGGCAACCAATCAACTAGGTTTGTACTGTCTGTTACATACTCGCTTGTGGCACAGTCATTAAAGCATATGACCCGTTAAGCCCCTCCCACTATTGATGCACTCTGACCACACCCACAGTTTTGACGTGGTGCCGCTATATTGCCACATACCATTTTACTTGGGGGGGGGGTGCAAAAAAAAATGTCCAGCCCCGGGTGCTAGATGTGCTAGCTATGCCACTGACCAATAGGCTAATCTTGCTTGGCTTATAGGAACTGGGACTGCTATAGGTGAGGCTACACTAAGCTATATTCCCTTAATCACTTGTATAGAGACGATCATTACAGTACATTGGCTTGATACAATTTGGTTGATTTGTGTAATACACAAGATACAAAGTTCCGTATATAATCAGTCCAAAAAGAGAAAATGCTTCACACATGTGGTATGATACACAGAAGGAGTAGTAGAATGTGTTTTGGGGTTTAATTATGCCCATGCTGTGTGTGAGAAAAATCTTCTTAAATTGACAACTTTGTGTAAAAATAATTTTCTTTCCTGAATTTCTCAAAAACTTGGCAAAATATGACATTTTCAAAAGACTTAAGCCGAGTACACATGAGCGGAATGTCCAACAGAAAAAGTCAGACGGAAGCTTTTCATCGTCTATTCCGATTGTGTGTAGGCCTCATCGGACTTATTTTTTTTCAAAAATTCTGACGGACCTAAAAATGGAACATGTTCTAAATATTTCCGAAGGAACCTATTCCTATCGAGAAAAACGATCTTTTGTATGCTGTTCTGACAGATCAAAAAACGGCGCATGCTCTGAAGCAAGTACGAGACGAAAGCTACGGAGTTTATTCCAACGGCAAAACCGCTCGTGTGTACGCGGCATAACTATGCCTTTCAGAAAATACCTTGGAGGGTTTGGTTTCAAAAATGGGATAATTCTGTGGGTGTTTCTACTGTCTCAGTGCTCTCATGAGGAATTTATGCCCATATGGAATAATTTACGATTACCAGAAGTAGTGAAACTTAAAAATTTTGACTCTTGGAAAAGGGATGATAAAGATGCTCTACATCCATTTAATAAACTGGTAGAGAAATACCATCTAACAAATTATTTCTTCAGTACTTGCAGTTGCGGCATGCTCTGCAAAGTCAGGCAGCGACTTTTCCATGAAAATATAATCCTTCCACAAGTTTAACTTTAGCAGTGTCTACCAGGAATTCTAAAAAGGGACTTACTAGTGATATATACTCCCTTTTACAGATAACAACTAACGCTAATACACAGGATGGTAGTCTTGGGCAGTGGCGTAGGGATCTGGAGACTATTAGTAATGAGTAGGGATGAGCTTCGTGTTCGAGTCGAACCCATGTTCGACTCGAATATCGTGTGTTCGGCCGTTTGCCGAATTACGAGCGATATGGGTCGTTCACGCCAAATTCGAGTGGTGCGTCACGGCCCATAATTTACTGCGGCATCGCAGTGCATTGCTGGCTGATGATTGGCCAAGCATACACTATGGCCCGCATGCTTGGCCAATCACAGCGCCATCTGTACCGAGAGCCGTAATTGGCCAAAGCCAGTGTGGCTTTGGCCAATTATGGCTCAGGGGGTTTAGTACACGCCCCACACTATGTAAGGCCGCCTGCATGGCGGCCCTGTGTAGTGTGTTCCGGCGTTGAGAGAGAGATAGATAGAGAGACAGTGTCACTTGATTTAAGTTAGCTAGAGTAGGCAGGCGAGTCAGTTAGCTGCACTTACAGTGTATTGTGTACATATATACATCCTAGGTGTTTGTATATATATATATATATATATATATATATATATATATATATATATATACACACACTGTATTCAGTTTAGCTAGATCCGTTCCTGTTATTGTCTTCCTACTACTGACAGGCAGGCAGATGTTTTTACAGTATTTACAGCTACCTGAAGAAAATTGCTGGTGTTCTTATGATCCTATTAGTCCTATTAGCTAGAGTATTTACAGTTAGTGTAGTGCATCCTCTGCACAGTGTGCATCTAAAGCTACCTGAAGAAAATTAGTGGTGTTCTTCTGATCCTGTTAGTACAGTACCACAGGCAGCTGCAGTATTTACAAGTTAGTGTAGTGCGTCCTCTGCACAGTGTACACCTAAAGCTACCTGAAGAAAATTAGTGGTGTTCTTCTGATCCTATTAATACCACAGGCAGGCAGCTACAGTATTTACAGTTAGTGTAGTGCGTCCTCTGCACAGTGTGCACCTAAAGCTACCTGGAGACAATTGCTGTTTTTCTGCTCCTATTAATACCACAGGCAGCTACAGTATTTACAGTTAGTGTACTGTGTCCTCTGCACAGTGTGACCTAAAGCTACCTGAATAAAATTGGTGGTGTTCTTCTGATCCTATATTAATACCACAGGCAGGCAGCTACAGTATTTACAGTTAGTGTAGTGCGTCCTCTGCACAGTGTGCACCTAAAGCTACCTGGAGACAATTGCTGTTGTTCTGCTCCTATTAATACCACAGGCAGGCAGCTACAGTATTTACAGTTAGTGTACTGTGTCCTCTGCACAGTGGGCACCTAAAGCTACCTGAAGAAAATTAGTTGTGTTCTTCTGATCCTATTAATACCACAGGCAGGCAGCTACAGTATTTACAGTAAGTGTAGTGCGTCCTCTGCACAGTGTGCACCTAAAGCTACCTGGAGACAATTGCTGTTGTTCTGCTCCTATTAATACCACAGGCAGGCAGCTACAGTATTTACAGTTAGTGTACTGTGTCCTCTGCACAGTGTGCACCTAAAGCTACTTGAAGAAAATTAGTGTTCTTCTGATCCTATTAATACCACAGGCAGGCAGCTACAGTATTTAAAGTTAGTGTAGTGTGACCTCTGCACAGTGTGCACCTAAAGCTACCTGGAGACAATTGCTGTTTTTCTGCTCCTTTTAATACCACAGGCAGCTACAGTATTTACAGTTAGTGTACTGTGTCCTCTGCACAGTGTGACCTAAAGCTACCTGAATAAAATTGGTGGTGTTCTTCTGATCCAATATTAATACCACAGGCAGGCAGCTACAGTATTTAAAGTTAGTGTACTGCGTCCTCTGCACAGTGTGCACCTAAAGCTACCTGAAGAAAATTGCTGTTGTTCTGCTCCTATTAATACCACAGGCAGGCAGCTATAGTATTTACAGTTAGTGTATTGTGTCCTCTCCGCAGTGTGCACCTAAAGCTACCTGAATAAAATTGGTGGTGTTCTTCTGATCCACAGGCAGGCAGCTACAGTATTTACAGTTAGTGTACTGTGTCCTCTGCACAGTGTGCACCTAAAGCTACCTGGAGACAATTGCTGTTCTGCTCCTATTAATACCACAGGCAGGCAGCTACAGTATTTACTGTTAGTGTACTGCGTCCTCTGCACAGTATGCACCTAAAGCTACCTGTGAAGACAATTGCTGGTGTTCTCATACTAATAATACTACAGGCAGGCAGTTGATTCTGCTAGCTGCAGTATCAGTATATATATACATCCCAGCTTTGTGCAGCTACATCTCACTGCAGGCCATTAGTATGTCTGGAAAGCCAACAAGGAGAGGCAGACAGTCACAAGCCAATAAAAGAAGGCAAGCAGGCTCTGTGTCTAGAGGCAACAGTGCTGGTCGTGGAGACGGTGCATCCTCAGCACGTGGCCGTGGGACACGCTTGGCCTTTTTTTCGGCAGCTGGCCGTGTTGAGCCGCAACATGCGGAAGACTGGTAGAGTGGATGACCAAGCCGTCCCTCATCCTCCTCATCCTCCCTCACCCAGGCTCAGGGTACTTTGGCAAAGCAGCTGGCAACGCGGCCCCTTGGCTCAATGGCATCAGTCACTCCTTCCCTAGCCCCACCATGGCCTCCTGAGGAGTCCCCCGAACTGTTTGACCACATTGTTGGGTACATGCTCCAGGAGGATGCCCAGCGTTTTGAAGGCTCCGATGATGGTACCCAGCTTGAGGAAGGCAGTAACCTGAGCCCAGAGAGAGGGGGTGCCCAAGAAGGACAGCAATCTGGCAGTCATGTTCCCCCAGCTGCAGCATACTGCCAGCTTTGCTTCAGTGATGAGGAGGGAGGGGATGATGAGGTCACTGACTCAACGTGGGTGCCTGATAGGAGAGAGGAGGAGGAGGCACATCACTAACGAGGCAGGATGCCCTCCAGGGGCCAGCTTAAGGGCAGCACACCGACTGCATCACACTGCAGAGCTCCACATGTGCAGGGCGCTGCTGTCTCTGCGCGTTATTCCAAAAGTTCTTTGGTGTGGGCCTTTTTTGAGACGAGTGCATCAGATTCCACTGCTGCTATTTGCAACATATGTCTCAAGCGTATCTTGCGTGGCCAAAACATCTCCCGCTTGGGCACCACATGCTTGACCATACATATGTTGACCTGCCATGCAGTTCGTTGGCAAGTGTACCTAAAAGACCCACACCAAAGAACAAAGAGGACCTCTCCTTGCTCCTTATCAGAGGGGATCTCCAACCCCACTATACCTTCAGTCCTCTCTGAGACCTGCACTGAGAGGAATGAAGGTGTAGAATTAGGTGTGTCGCAGCCAAGTACTTGGGGTCAATCTACTATTGGTTCACCGACGTCAGATTGTACCAGGCAAATTTCCCTGCCCCAGCTGCTGCACCGCTAAAAGACGTTCGCTCCCAGCCATCCACATGCCCAGCAGTTGAATGCTAACATTTCAACTGCTGCCTTTTCAGTTGGTAGACTCTGTCCCCTTCCGTGAGTTTGTGGAATGTGCGGTTCCTCAGTGGCAGGTTCCCAAACACCACTTTTTCTTACGGAAGGCGATTACGGCTCTCTACCGGCAGGTGGAAGGCAATGTCTTGGCCTCGCTGGACAGGGCGGTCAGCGGTAAGGTGCATATTACCACTGACTCATGGTCCAGCAGGCATGGACAGGGATGTTACCTATCTTTCACCATGCACTGGGTGACTCTTCTGGCAGCTGGGAAGGATGCAGTACCAACCTCCTCTCCACCCTCCGACAGGGACAACTGACCCATGTGCCCTGTTTGGCTCATGTCCTTAACTTGGTGGTGCAGCGGTTCTTGGGCAGGTACCTGGGCTTACAGGATGTCCTGAGGCAGGCCAGGAAAGTCTGTGTGCATTTTCACAGGTCATATAATGGCAGTGCTTGGCTGGCTGACCTCCAAAAGGAATTTAACCTACCCAAGAACAGCCTAATCTGTGACATGCCCACCAGGTGGAACTCAACGTTGGCCATGCTGCAGCGGCTGCACACGCAGCAGAGGGCCATCAATGAGTACCTGTGCGACTATGGAACCAGGACAGGGTCAGGGGAGCTTGTTTTTTTTTCCCCACGCCAGTGGGCCATAATCAGGGATGCATGTACTGTCCTGTCACCATTTGAGGAGGCTACGAGGATGGTGAGCAGTGACAGTGCATGCATCAGTGACACTGTCCCTCTTGTCCACCTGTTGGAGCACACGCTGCATGGAATAATGGACAGGGCGCTTGAGGCAGAACAGAGGCAAGAAGAGGAGGACTTCCTTAGCTCTCAAGGCCCCCTTTATCCAGACAGTGTTCCTGCGTGCCTGCCGATCACACAGGAAGAGGACGAGGAGGAGGAGGAGGAAGAGGAGGATTGTGTCAGCATGGAGGTGGAGCCTGGCACTCAGCATCAGCAGCAGTCTTTAAGGGATCATTTACAGTCCCAAGAAACCCATAGACTTGTATGTGGCTGGGAGAAGGTGGCTGCGGATCATGTCGTCCTTAGTGACCCAGAGGACTCCAGACCGAATGCTTCAGCAAACCTATGCTGCATGGCCTCCCTGATCCTGCAAAGCCTGCAGAAGGATCCTCGTATTCGTGGTATCAAGGAGAGGGATCAATACTGGCTGGCAACCCTCCGTGATCCACGTTACAAGGGTAAGGTTGCGGACTTTATCTTGCCGTCGCAGAGGGAGCAGAGGATGAAACATCTTCGGGAAGCCTTGCAGAAAGGTCTGTACAACACGTTCCCAGAGACTGGGAGGTTACAAACTCCTGTTCCTGGACAACGTGTTGCTGAGGCTTCGGTCAGTCAAACAAGAAGCGGTGGAGAGGTGGCTGTCTGACCAATGCGTTCAGACAATTTTTTAGTCCGCAGCCCCAAAATATGATCGGTTCCAGCAACCATCCCCAGCGTCTGTTTTACATGGTGCAGGAATACCTAGGGGCAAGATCTGACTTGGACACCTTTCCCACCGAAAATCCTCTGGGTTACTGGGTCTTGAGGATGGATCACTGGCAAGAGCTTGCACAGTATGCAATTAAGCTACTGGCCTGTCCTGCATCCAGTGTTCTTATGGAACGCACATTCAGTGCTGCTGGAGGCTTTGTAACCGATCACAGGGTGCGCCTTTCCACCGACTCGGTCGATCGACTGACCTTCATAAAAATGAATCAGTCTTGGATCACCACCAGCTACCAAGCACCTGATCCTGATGTAACCGAATAATTTTTTTTTAAATGTCAGATCCCTTCAAGACTGCCTATGCTGATGCTGAGTGACTATCCTCTTCCTCCTCAATGATCATGCTGATAGCTTGTAAGAATATTTTTGGTTCTGGGCGCCGCCACCAGTAGCTAAGGCCCAATTTTTCAGGCCCTGTTTAACAGGGGCATGTAATTGCAATTTTTGTTGCAATATTTTGCAAGGAGGGTTCATTGCTGCGCTCAACTAGAGTATTTGTGAGGGGTTGCAGTGTTGTGGCACCAGCACCAGTGCCTAAGGCCCAATTTTTCAGCCCCTGTTTAACAGGGGCATGTAATTACAATTTTTGATGCAATACTTTGCAGCAGGGCTTGTTCCTGCGCTCCAACTAGAGTATCTGTGAGGGGTTGCAGTGTTGTGGCACCAGCACCGGTGCCTAAGGCCCAATTTTTCAGCCCCTGTTTAACAGGGGTGTGTAATTACAATTTTTGATGCAATATTTTGCAAGCAGAGTTCATTGCTGCGCTCAACTAGAGTATTTGTGAGGGGTTGCAGTGTTGTGGCACCAGCGCCTAAGGCCCAATTTTTCAGCCCCTGTTTAACAGGGGCGTGTAATTACAATTTTTGATGCAATACTTTGCAGCAGGGCTCGTTCCTGCGCTCCAACTAGAGTATCTGTGAGGGGTTGCAGTGTTGTGGCACAAGCACCAGTGCCTAAGGCCCAATTTTTCAGCCCCTGTTTAACAGGGGCATGTAATTACAATTTTTGATGTGATATTTCACAGCAGGGCCCATTTCTGCGCCCACCAAGAGTAACTGTGAGGACTTACAGTGTTGTGGCACCAGCACCACCACCACCAAAGGCCCAATTTTTCTGCCCCTCTTCAACAGGTGCATGTAATTACAATTCTTGATCTAATATTTCACAGCAGGGCCCATTTCTGCGCCCACCAAGAGTAACTGTGAGGACTTACAGTGTTGTGGTACCAGCACCACCACCAAAGGCCCAATTTTTCTGACCCTGTTCAACAGGGGCATGTAATTACAATTCTTGATCTAATATTTCACAGCAGAGCCCATTCCTGCGCCCACCAAGAGTAACTGTGAGGGCAGTGTTGTGGCAACACCAACACCTAAGGCCGCAATTTCTGCAGACTATATAGGGCAGGCCCCTACTTTCAAACATCCAACTTACAAACGACTCCTACTTGCAAACGGAAGGAGACAACAGGAAGTGAGATGAAATCTACCCCTAGGAAGGGAAATTCTCTCCTGTAAGAGTTAATATGGGAAAAACGTGTCTCCTCTCCACTGATGCTTTATCACCAATCCTTGTTTCACTAAAAACCCCAAATTGTCAAAAAACATTTGTCATTGGGACAGAAAGTGAGGTGAAATCTTCTGAAGAGGTGCACAGACAGCAAAACAAATGTCACAGGGGTGATAATCCTTCCCTATGTTTTCCAAAAAGCTTAAAAATAGATTTTTTGGCTGGAGCTACACTTTAAAAATGTACCAGTTCAAAATTACAAACAGATTCTACTTAACAACAAACCTACAGTCCCTGCCTTGTTTGCACTGCCTGTATACTGCTGTTCACGCCTTTCTTTTTTTTAATTTGGGTACGGGGTTCCCCTTAATATCCATACAAGACCCAAAGGGCCTGGTAATGGACTGGGGGGGTACCCATGCCGTTTGTCTCCCTGATTTTCATCCATATTGCCGGGACTCGACATTATATTAAAGCCGCAAGCAGTTTTAAATGACTTTTATTCCTTTAAAAATGTCATTTTGTGCAGGGACTGTGCTAAGCATGGGAAACACGCGCCACTTTACAGGCATACTATAGATACCCCCCAGGTACGATATTTATATCTTCTCCCTAAAAAACAGCCGTTTTTAAAACTTTTTTTTTGCATTGATACATGTCCCCTGGGGCAGGGCCTGGGTCCCCAAACCCTTTTTAGGACAATAACATGCAAATTAGCCTTTAAATTTAGCACTTTTGATTTTGAACGTTCGAGTCCCATAGACTTCAATGGGGTTCTAAGGTTCGAGCGAATTTTCGGTCCGTTCACCGGTTCTGGTGCGAACTGAACTGGGGGGTGTTCAGCTCATCCCTAGTGATGAGGAATGGAAGCAAACTTTGGAAAATTTGACCAGAGTTTCCTTATCCTCTTTACAGTGTTTGACTCAGCTATTTATTTTTCACAGGTCTCACTATACTCCTAAAAAAACTACATACTTGGGGTAAAGCAGCTTCACCAAACTGTCCCAGATGTACTAGCGAATCGGGCACACTTATACACATGGTGTGGCGTTGTCTTAAACTCCATCGATATTGGGATATTTGATACTTTAAAGCAAGGTTCCGCACGTTTTGTTTTTTTTTTTTTTAAGTCAGCAGCTACAAACACTGTAGCTGCTGACTTTTAATAAGGACACTTACCTGTCCAGCGAGCCCGCGATGTCGGCCCCTGAAGACTGCCTAGCAACAGGGGTTTCAGGTAAGTTAAAAAAACATTTTTTTTCAAATGTTTTTTTTTTAATTTATTTATGAATTTTAATGCCATTTCCTTTTTTAGGGTGGACCTCCACTTTAAATACCTTAGGTTCTAAAAATATTTATTCTGATCAAAAAATAGCTCTGTTAGGGATTATAACGGAAGATATTCTCCCAACTGAAATGCATGTGATGTGGCTGCGGTCTATGTACATAGCCCATAAACTTATATTGCAGAAATGGATATCAAACTCTCTACCAATAATTGCTCAATGGTCTGATGTAATTAATATTAATCTAACAAGGGAGGAATTGACATATAAACATAGAAAATGGACAAAAATTTTCAAAAAATTTGGTCTCGATGGTTAGACTCCATTTTGGTTGCGTAAACAAGCTGAGCAGACCATTGAGTTTATTGAAAGTTAGAAGAGGGATAGATTTCTGGTAGGTGATATAAGTACATATAATCTGTAACTGTTAAACTAAATATCATGACTTGTCCTACAATGCATTCCAATGTTATACTGTATATGAAGTGTGTTTTCAAAATTTTACTGTTATTTAGAAAGATCTTGAGTAACAAGATTGCATAATCAGGAAGTTGTACAGTTTATTAGGATTATCTTTTTTGTTGTGTTTTTTTTTTTTGTTTTTTTTTGTTTTTTTTCTAGCTTGTGTTGTCTTTGTGTTTAGTGTTCTGATGTTAATACAATTTTTTAAATGTTCAGTTGGAATGTTTTGTATGTAATAGTGTTGTTGTAAAGTGAAAACATTTTCAATAAAAAAGTATATGGTTTAAAAAAAACTGACAACTTTGTGTAAAAAAATGTATTAAAAAATCATTTTCTTTCCTGAATTTCCCAAAAACTTGGCAAAATATGACATTTTCAAAAGACCTACTATGCCTTTCAGAAAATACCTTGGAGTGTTTTATTTAAAAATGGGGTAATTCTGTAGGTGTTTCTACTTTCTCTGTGCTCTCATGAGGGCTATACCCAATTTATATATATAAAACACAAAGCGCTGTGATGCTAAATAGCTGATAATTACACATAAAACCAAGTGAGGCTGCCATGAAAAGAGAGTGTTTTCAGAGTCACTTAAAAAGAATAAATAATGATATTTGAAGCGCTTCACAATGTGCATGAAAATGAATATATAAGAATAAATATAAATATAAATAGTCAAATAAATCCAGTGGTGAGTAAAAATTCCTAAAAAATCCAGCAATCAAAATAGTGTAAAATTATAAAAAATTAGTGACACCAAATGTGTAAAAAAATTCACATAAAAAATCCACATAAAAATAAATATATAGGGATGTATTCAGAAGGTTCAATTATACAGGTGTAGAATCCTGATTGGTATAGAGCTTTTGATCACTAGCAAAGCTGTTTAAAAACACTTGCTTAATCAAGGTGCTCATTGACCTTCATAGTAACAATATGCTTTTTGCTTCTATTCACAACCAATGTGAGAATCATAAACAGGCAGATAAGAGAAAAAAACAATCATTGTGCAATAGTTAGGATACCAAGGTACACAGGCAAACTTCAATCCACTCACGTGTGCCTTATAATAATAAGGCATATGCACGTTTTACTATAGCAGTCAGCCGCCTTAGACAGGAGCAGATTCAGTGCAGTACACTGTGTGATACTGCTGATCTGCACAGAGCGTCCTTGGCTCCTCCCACGCGTTACATCACAGTCACGTGACTTTTTCAAGGATAATACAAGCTCTGACGGACTCAGCTTTATAGCACAACAGCAGAGTGGTTGCCCCAATTTATGCCCATATGGATTAATTTACGATTACCAGAGGTAATGAAACCTAAAAAATTTTGACTCTTGGAAAAGACTGGTATTGTCTTTCTTCACCAGCTTTTTTATAAAAATGCTCTACATCCATTTAATAAACTGGTAGAGAAATACCATCTATCTAACAAATCATTTTTTTCAGTACTTGCAGGCTCCAGAGCCTCCAAAAACCTGTTAAACAGGAAGTTAGATAATTTTTGCTCCTTGAAGGACCAAAGGTGCCCCTTGGATTTTTGGCCCCCTCTATGCATCTAGGCTTTAAAAAAAGTCTCACAAATGTGGTATCCCCATACTCAGACACAGCTGAATGTGTTTTGGGGTGTAATTATAAGTATGTCTATGCTGTCTTTGTAGGAAAAAAAAAAAACTATTTTTATTTGCCTTATTTTTTTTTTTATTATTTGGATATACAGTATCTCACAAAAGTGAGTACACCCCTCACATTTTTGTAAATATTTTATTATCTACAATGTAAAGTAGTTAGTGTATAGCTTGTATAACAGTGTAAATTTGCTGTCCTCTCAAAATAACTCAACACACAGCCATTAATGTCTAAATCGCTGGCAACAAAAGTGAGTACACACCTAAGTGAAAATGTCCAAATTGGGCCCAAAGTGTCAAGATTTTGTGTGACCACCATTATTTTCCAGCACTGCCTTAACCCTCTTGAGCATAGAGTTCACCAGAGCTTCACAGGTTGCCACTGGAGTCCTCTTCCACTCCTCCATGACAACATCACGGAGCTGATGGATGTTAGAGACCTTGCGCTCCTCCACCTTCCATTTGAGGATGCCCCACAGATGCTCAATAGGGTTTGGGTCTGGAGACATGCTTAGCCAGTCCATCACCTTTACCCTCAGCTTCAGTGGTTATCTTGGAGGTGTTTTTGGCTCATTATCATGTTGAAACTGTAGCTCCCCAGTGCCGGCAGCAGGCAGCACTCATGCAGCCCCAGACCATGACACTCCTACCACCATGATTGACTGTAGGCAAGACACAACTTCATTTGGAACTTCATTTGGTTCTCTGGGCTTTCGTAAATGTCTATCTGCCCCCTCCTGTAGACCCCACATTACCTTTCTCCATTTGCGAGAAACTAGTTCCCCTCCCCTCTACACATATAATTTTTGCTGGGGACTTTAATTCAATCCTCGACCCAGCCCTAGACTCCTCTAACCCCCAGCACATTGTTTCCCCTGATCTTGCTCAATGGGTGGACACCTTTGCTCTATCTGAGCTCTGGAGATGGACTGACACCAACGTTTTTTCACATCTGTCCACAGCACATAAATCTGGCTCCAGAACAGATTTTGCATTTGATAGTGCTCCAGTGCTCCAGTGTTCTATCGGGTTTAGGTCAGGACTCTGTGCAGGCCAGTCAATTTCCTCCACCCCAAACTCACTAATCCATGTTTTTATGGACCTTGTTTGTGCACTGGTGCGCAGTCATGTTGGAACAGGAAGGGGCCATCTCCAAACTGTTCCCGCAAAGTTGGGAGTATGTACAGTATCTCACAAAAGTGAGTACACCCCTCACATTTTTTAAAATATTTTATTATATCTTTTCATGTGACAACACTGAAGAAATTACACTTTGCTACAATGTAAAGTAGTGAGTGTAAAGCTTGCATAACAGTGCAAATTTGCTGTCCCTTCAAAATAACTCAACACTCAGTCATTAATGTCTAAACCGCTGGCAACAAAAGTGAGTACACCCCTAAGTGAAAATGTCCAATCTGGGCCCAATTAGCCATTTTCCCTCCCCGGTGTCATGTGGCTCGTTATTGTTACAAGGTCTCAGGTGTGTTAAATTTGGTGTTATCGCTCTCACTCGCTCATACTGGTCACTGGAAGTTCAACATGGCATCTCATGGCACAGAACTCTTTGAGGATCTGAAAAAAATAATTGTTGCTCTACATAAAGATGTCCTAGGCTATAAGAAGATTGCCAAGACCCTGAAACTGAGTTGCAGCACGGTGGCCAAGACCATACAGCGGTTTAACAAGACAGGTTCCACTCAGAACAGGCCTCGCCATGGTTGACCAAAGAAGTTGAGTGCACGTGCTCAGTGTCATATCCAGAGGTTGTCTTTGGGAAATAGGCATATGAGTGATGCCAGCATTGCTGCAGAGGTTGAAGGGGTGGGTGGTCAGCCTGTCAGTGCTCAGACCATACACTGCACACTGCATCAAATTGGTCTGCATGGCTGTTGTCCCAGAAGGAAGTCTCTTCTAAAGATGATGCACAAGAAAGCCCACAAACAGTTTGCTGAAGACAAGCAGACTAAGGACATGGATTACTGGAACCATGTTCTGTGGTCTGAAGAGACCAAGATAAACTTATTTGGTTCAGATGGTGTCAAGTGTGTGTGGCGGCAACCAGGTGAGGAGTACAAGGACAAGTGTGCCTTGCCTACAGTTAAGCATGATGAAGGGAGTGTCATGGTCTGGGGCTGAATGAGTGCTGCCGCCACTGGGGAGCTACAGTTAATTGAGGGAACCATAAATGCCAACATGTACTGTGACATACTGAAGCAGAGCATGATTCCCTCCTTTCGGAGACTGCATCGCAGGGCAGTATACCAACATGATAAGGACCCCAAACACACCTCCAAGATGACCACTGCCTTGCTAAAGAAGCTGAGGATAAAGGTGATGGACTGGCCATGCATGTCTCCAGACCAAAACCCTATTGAGCATCTGTGGGGCATCCTCAAATGGAAGGTGGAGGAGCGCAAGGTCTCTAACATCCACCAGCTCCGTTATGTCGTCATGGAGGAGTGGAAGAGGACTCCAGTGGCAACCTGTGAAGCTCTGGTGAACTCCATGCCCAAGAGGGTTAAGGCAGTGCTGGAAAATATTGGTGGCCACACAAAATATTGACACTTTGGGCCCAACTTGGACATTTTCACTTAGGGGTGTACTCACTTTTGTTGCCAATGGTTAGACATTAATGGCTGTGTGTTGAGTTATTTTGAGGGGACAGCAAATGTACACTGTTATACAAGCTGTGCACTCACTACTTTACATTGCAGCAAAGTGTCATTTCTTCTGTGTTGTCACATGAAAAGATATAATAAAATATTTACAAAAATGTGAGGGGTGTACTCACTTTTGTGAAATACTGTATTTGTCCAAAAGGTCTTGGTATGCTGATGCCTTAAGAGTTTCCTTCACTGGAACTAAGGGGCCAAGCCCAACCCCTGAAAAACAACCCCACACCATAATCACCCCTGCACCAAATGATTTGGACCAGTGCACAAAGCAAGGTCCATAAAGACATGGATGAGTGAGTTTGGGTTGGAGGAACTTGACTGGACTGCACCTCAACCCGATAGAACACCTTTTGGATGAATTAGAGCAGAGACTGAGAGCCAGGTCTTCTCGTCCACATCAGTGCCTGACTTCACAAATGTGCTTGGTCAAGCATTCCTATAGACACAATCCTAAACCTTGTGGACAACTTTTCCAGAAGAGTTGAAGCTGTTATAGCTGAAAAGGGTGAGCCAACTCAATATTGAACTCTACAGACTAAGACTGGGATGCTATTAAAGTTCATGTGCATGTAAAGAATTGACCATGACTAATGAATTTGGCCATATAGCAGTAGAATTTTGTTTGAATTTTTTGGTTTTAAGAGTGTTCTTTGATTTTCTAATTGCTAGCAGGGTCAAATTGATACTCATTTTCAACCTCAGTAATGAGAAAATTCAAAGGAGCAGGGTTAAAAAATTTTCTTGCATGAACAAATTTCTAACAGTGAACATGGTTTTTGTTTGGGAAAGTCCATTCATTCCAAAACTGTATGCTAAAAGCAAACAAGATTTGTCTAGTCTATGACCAGGTTAAGACTGGACAACCCAACCCAACTTGAATTTTAGCAGGTTCCGGTTTAAGATATTAGGCCATACAAGCAAAATATGCACTGACAGTCAGATCTTATAATGTAAATGATGGAAAACCGAATGCCTGTACGATAACTTTCATTATGTAGCATGAAAAAGGTAAAATTTCAGTCCATTTGTTAACAGTTCATCAACCACAGTGGATTCAAACTAAAATGTGTACAATTTGACTTTGGTCAGTTAAAAGAATGCAGTATCTGGGCAGGAACCATTGTCATCAAGATAGTAAGTAAAGAGTAAAGAGTTACAGAGCACCATAAAATCGTAAAAAGACCTTACAGAGATTTAATCCTTCCCCACTCTATCAAAATAAATAAATAAATAAATAAATAAATAAAAGTTGGCTGGGCATACACCTTAGCCAAGCTTTTACTAAAGAAACCTACTGTCAGGAGCGTGTGCGTTCCTGCTCCGTCTTAGCTGCTGGTTCAAGCATGCTGGTTTTGGCTGTGGCATTCTCCTTGTCTGTCTGTCCACCTGCAAGGTGATTGATTGTGTCCAGACTCTGGGTGGCGACCCAACCTGTTTTAAGCTAGTCAAGCTTGCAGTCTCATGCTGATGATAGGGTGTATAATACCTGATCAAGCTGCCTGTTTGTCTGCCTTGCTCTGCTAGATTGGATTTCCCTGTGTATGACCTTGGATCGGATATCAGACTATTCTCTGAACTCTGCCTGCCTTTTACCTGGACTGTCATTGAAACCACTCTGCCTATTTGCCAATCGCAAGTACTTTTTTGCTTTGCTCATTTCATGCATGCCCAGGCACTAAAGCAGTATGTACAAGTCCTGGGGGCAACCAAATATCGATAGGCCTGCTTGACTTATGGGAAAGGGGGCTGCTATAGGTGAAGAACACAGTAGCTAGCTATAGTGCCTTACTACCTGCGTTTGGGGTAAGCATGATACCTACAAACATGGCTTCTTAGCTAGACAAATAGGCAAGCAGGTAATACACACACACACAGACCCACACACACATAGAAACACAGAAGAAGCGAGATAGAACAATTTATGTTTATTAACAATTTACTAACTGGCTTGCATGTGTTACATTTCCAAAGCATAACATATTTTATATTATTTAGCCCTTTAAACCTATTAGCATATAAGAGCCTCTTTCTAAAGCAATGAACGTTTTTTTTTATAAAAGTCAAAACTGTTTTTTTTTCCAAGAATTTCATTTCTTTTCATTACCTTGTTTTCATTGTGAAAGAATCCATTTCATAATAGATTTGTCCTATTTGTAAACCGGTGAATACATACTCTCACTAGTGTTCACCGTTTCCATTTTTCCATTTTTAATGCTACTCTTCAATGCTTTTTTAATGGATATTAGGCTAACTTTGACACTGCTTCTGTGATGTTACAGAAACCATGCCACTTTATTTTTATCTATTGTGTCTAAAAAAAAAAAAAAAAATGTCAAAAAGCACAAGGAGTTAGCATCATTTCAAGACATACCAGCTTGGCACATCAAGCACAAGAGCTGGTATTCCTGTGGCTGGAGTGTCACTAGCATGCATTGTCCTCTGTACTGCTGATACTAGTCACTATGTCCTGTGTGGTTTAGGAATGCGGACAGGGTTACCTGTTCACCTGGCACATAGTAAAGTAAAATAACACAGGATTAAAAATGTGGTACAAGAATGTAGGTTGGGTTAACTCATTCACTTGGTGCATAAAAAATGCGATAACACAAATACATGGAGGATTAAAAAACTATAATAGAAAAAACACCCCCCTTCACTAATATAGGGTCATGTACCTAGAGACTTAAAGAAGTATTTGAACACTGACAGCGGGGGAAGTGGAACATGAGAATCTTGGAAGTTGGAGTGTGGTACTGAGTTAGGCATTGATGACATTGTGAAGAGTTCTTTTTATCCAAATAATAAAGAAGGTGAGGGTAATTCCTTCACTAATAGTAATGTAAATCATAGCAAGCTTTCAAGGTGTAGGACCTCCTCTTCTGGCTGATAGGGCTCTGTTCCTCAAAAGCTTACTATGCGTTCCACAGCCTATAGAGGTATTTTGAATGTAGTGTTCAGAAAACTTCCATAATTAGATTCATTTAGTTAGGGCTTAGAAGTCAATCAGTAAGATATGGGAGCTTTTACACCACATCCTTATAAGGGATGGTTGGAGCAAGATGACTCTATAGTACTACTTAAACTTGTTTATATAAATTGACAAATAAACATGAGTACACAAAAAGATTCTGGGTCACAGTTTACTGATCTAAATAGCAAAGTCTGCTTAGTTAGTGAACTAGTAAAGTAGAAAGTAAGTATGGAATATAATAATGATATTCAATGTTCCTTTTTTTTGGCAGTGATGCAAAGGTTGGCGTCTAATGACCCACAAATCCACACGCCTTTGTTCAATCAGTTATAGTGGAGCCAGTTAATAAGCTAATGAGAAGAAGGGTGCTTGTACTTTAGCACAAACAGATCAGTGGACAAGTTTTACTTATTCACCACATTTTGGACAGATTTCGAATATTAGCCTGGTAATGTGAATCTCAGCATTTAGCTGAGATTCAGTCATCTCTAATTGTGAATGAGTTAGGGTTTGTTTTAATTAATGTTTATTTTTAAACTGTTGTGATTATCTTTATATGAATGACTTACCACATTACACGCTCTGCGGTAGTGCTCAAGTAACAAGTGCTCTGATTGAAAGTACCATCTTTTTATGGGCCCCCTCTTGAATCATCAGTTACTCAGGCACATATGGGTTAACATCAGCAAGGCAGTAGACATTCACACGCACAGACCTATCAGATACAAACACTAATGCCTGGTGTGCTACACTCGAATGTCTAGAGGTAGAGAATGTTCTATTTTTTTCTTAATTTACATTTAAAAAAAGTAAATAAAAGATAAGGATTTTACAGGTAAGTCAGCATTCCTATCTTGAAGTACAGTATATGACACTGGACTATATGCTGGCTACCTTCAGGTAAGTATAGAGAAGGGAAAAACACAATGTGGGAGCCCCCAAAGCTGCATAACACAAATGTATACAAAAAATAGGAAGTTTCCCCAGGGTTTTTTTAGCAGCAGAGAATTTGTACAGAAAGTAGTAGATGTAAGAAATCATTTATTTAACAGACAATAATAATTTCAAATGAACAATAATAAATCATCCATATAGGTAGTGCGACACAAAAACAAACATGGGACATTACTCATAGCAAGGAACACCCTATGTGCAAGCATGGTTTGCCAATTGTATTTATGACGTATGTATCCACATGAAAAACCCCAATGCATTTCGACCCTTGCGATTTTTCGGTCTCTTCAGGGGGATTTATATTCTAGGAAAATATCAAAGTATCTAATTAAAGTCATTGGACAATATAAAAAATGTGTAAGTATAACATTTCGAATTGAGCAAAATTATATCTCCATACACATTAGGGTTGTCCCGATACCGAGCATTTGCCCAAGTACTTGTACTCGGACAAATGCTCCCGATGCTTCCCCGATACCTGGACTGTCAGCGGTGATCGGCGCGTGGGGGAGTTACAAGCTTCTCCCCCCGCAGCTTTCAGCTGCTTTAGTGACATACAGCAGTGATTGGTGTTTGTAACTCCCCCACACGCGATCACCGCTGACTGTCACTGCATCCTCCTCCATGCCCCCTCCGTTCCTCTGTTTCCCTCCGTTCCTCTGTCCCCCTCCGCTGTCCCCTCCGTTCCGCCATTCCCCTCTCCTCTGTCCCCTCTGTTCTGCCGTTCCCCTCTCCTTCTTTGTCCCCTCCGTTCTGCTGTACCTCTCTGCTGTCCCCTCCGTTTAGCCGTTCCGCTGTCCCCCTCTCCTTCTCTGTCTCCTCTGTTCTGCTGTGCCTCTCCGCTGTCCCCTTCGTTGTGCTGTCCTCCTCCTCTTTCCTTTGTGAATGGACAGAGTCAGCTGACTCTGTCCATTCACATAACTGAAACATTGTAATCTCCTGTGATTACGATGTGTCAGTTTATGAATGGAGAGCAGCCGCTGTCTTCTCTCCATTCATTTTCAGTGCAGCTGAGGCTGCAGAGAAAGGGACTGGGGAATCTCTATCCTCTGTCTCTTTCTCTGTCTCAAGGGGGAGATATCAGAGGTCTGTTAAGACCCCTGATATCTCACCAAAGCCCCCTAACAGGGCTGATTGAAAAAAAAAAAAAAAACACATATTGCAATAAAGAATAAAAAAAAATTATTGTAAAAAATAAAAATTGTAAAAAAAAAAAAAAACCACACAGACACCGTTCCCCCCACCCCCCGAAAAAAAATAAAGCATTGTTAAAAAAAAACAAAAAAAAAACAAAACACTGTCACGTGACATTACAAAAAAAAAAAGTATCGGTAATCGGCGAGTACTTGAAAAAAAAGTATCGGTACTTGTACTCGGTCCTAAAAAAGTGGTATCGGGACAACCCTAATACACATAGAGGTATAGTTACCAATGGGTAGATGAAGACATGAAAATGTATCGCACAAACTAGCATTGCAGGATTGTAGTTGTCCAAAGATCCCATCGCCGCCGCACATACCCTCCGCGTCCTCTGGGTGGGCGCATAGTCCACCGAGCTTGCAGGGGACCACATTCTAGGACCCGGAGAGGAGGATGGGGGGTAAAACACCTGCAGATGGACATGCAAAGACTTTTTGTAAGTAGTCGTTTGGATAATATAGGAGGAGTGTATAGAAGTGCTTGGCAGCTGTAGGCTGGTTGTTATTTGATCACTAGTGGATTCATGTTATAGAAAAATTAATTAAGTTATACATAACATAGCGTAGTTTGTTCATTAGTTGGATTGGTTATGAAAGGGTTGGCTAGCAGTGAAGAAAGGTTGGGTGGGGGGTGGAGTGTAGTGATGTGATTGGTGAAGCGAAAGTGCATGATGTGGGATTGACTGATGATGGGGCAAAACAAGTGTAAAAGTGAAAAAACAAAAAAACAAAATAAAAACAAAAAACACTAAAAACTGAAAAACAAGTGTTAAAAGTATAAACAATTGTATATGTGAAGTGAGAAGAAAGGGGGAATTATTATCCAAACGACTACTTACAAAAAGTCTTTGCATGTCCATCTGCAGGTGTTTTACCCACCATCCTCCTCTCTGGGTCCTAGAACGTGGCCCCCTGCAAGCTCGGTGGACTATGCGCCCACCCGGAGGACGCGGGGGGGATGTGCAGCAGCGATGGGATCTTTGGACAACTACAATCCTGCAATGCTAGTTTGTGCGATACATTTTCATGTCTTCATCTACCCATTGGTAACTATACCTCTATGTGTATGGAGATATAATTTTGCTCAATTCGAAATGTTATACTTACACATTTTTTATATTGTCCAATCACTTTAATTAGATACTTTGATATTTTCCTAGAATATAAATCCCCTGAAGAGACCGAAAAATCGCAAGGGTCGAAATGCATCAGGGTTTTTCATGTGGATACATACTGTACGTCATAAATACAATTGGCAAACCATGCTTGCACCTAGGGTGTTCCTTGCTATGAGTAATGTTCCATGTTTGTTTTTGTGTCGCACTACCTATATGGATGATTTATTATTGTTCATTTGAAATTATTATTGTCTGCTAAATAAATGATTTTTTACATCTACTAATTTCTGTACAAATTCTCTGCTGCTAAAAAACCCCTGGGGAAACTTCCTATTTATATTTTATATTTGTATACCTTCAGGTAAGTGGCCAAAAAAACTGCCAGGGCTGCCCCCAGAGCATACCATATACCAATACCATATAACTCCGTGAGTGATCAAAACACAGAGCGGATGGTGCTGTCTCCTGTACTGTACTCCAAGATAAAGAGTTTACCGATAAGTCAAAATTCCTTATCTTAATTGTAATGTACATGACACAGGACTGGTATTCTTAGGCCATGGGACTTACCAAAGCAATAAATGGATTGGGTTGACATAACAAAGCGACACTGGCAACAAACAAGACTGCCAACAAGCCCAAAAGAAGAACAAGAGTTAAAGAAAAACAAACAAAAAAACTCACATAACAGCATTAAGCAACTTGCGGCAGAAGTTCAAATCAGCGGAGGCCTGAACACCCACCTAGCAGAACTTGGAAAACGTGTGAACAGAGGACCAGGTGGCAGCTTTGAAATCTGGGATACAGATACTTGCTAAAAAGCCCAAGAAAGAATAACAGCTCTGGTGAAATAGGTACTGATAGGAAAGGGAGGAATTGTTTCCTTAAGGTGTAGGCCCTGGAAATTAGTTGTCTGATCCAACTGGCAATTGTGGAGCAGGAAGCAGGTTGTCCTCTACGAGGACCTCCAGGTAAAGCAATAAGGGGTTCAGTCTTGGAAATAGAGGTCCTCCAGGTATAGCAAAATGGCTCAGTCTTGTAAACAGACGTTGTGACTGCCAAGTATACCCTGACAGCCCCAACCACATCCAAACATTGTAAGGCAATTTCCTTGTCATGGTTTGGAGCAGGACAGAGTGAATGAAGGACATTCTTAGATAAAAGGGAAGGTTGGTCTCAAAATCACCTTGTCTTTGTGCAAAACAAGCAAAGGCTCTTTACAATTAAAAGACGCCAATACATAAATGTACCTTTGACATAGTGGCAGAGAAAGCTGCTTTTGTTAGACAGGCCACATGGTGTGTGCCTGAGAGGGAGCTTAAGTTACAGAATAGCAGCAGTGTCAAGATAGGATAATACTCTGGGACAAGGGAGAACCTGAGCGTTTTTTCTGTTTCCCGTAGTCCTTTAGCACGATGCATGTTGTTCAAGTCATTAGCCCCAGCTCCCTTGTGCCTGTGATCTGCCATTGCTAGTGAAGGAACCCCCCAGTGGGGTATGGTTATGGAATGCAGAATAGAAGGGGTTCTGCATCTCTTTAGAGGAAGCCACTATAACCCAGTCACTGGCTGTGTTCCCGTGGCTGTGTCTCTTAAAAAGAGACTGCAGCAACATACTGCGTGTGTTCCCAGCAGAACAGTCAGGTGGGAATGTGTCATCTAGGAAACATGACAAAGTCACCCCATCATTCTGAGACTAAATTTCTCATGCAGAGAAGCTTTGGAAACAGAGGTTAACACTACGCACAGAGGAATACATTAATAGCCAGGAACTGGTGTTACATACAGGGAAACCTCATCCATGATGCTGGACCCTCTATAGGTCCAGGCTTCCCCCCTTGTAGTGAGCGCAATATGGAAGGGGTCTTCAGGATCCGGGAACCATAAAAAAGGGCCACAGCACTGGACCTGTATAGCGCCCTACAGCTAACTTTACACATTGCACTTTGTGCTAAGGTGAGCACCTAACGCAGGATCCTGTGATTGAAGCAAACATTACAGGCTGGCCCAATAAGGTGGGGTATGGGTAATGTCCCCATGAGAAATGGTGTGTGATACTGCTTCACGGAGTGTACACAACAGGAGACTAAGGTGAAATAAGTATAAAGAATGTTTGATGATCAAAAAAAAAAAAATGTCCCCATGGTACACACTGAGGCTAACTGATCCCGAAGTCAGATGTTGATGGAAGTTTCGGAGGAAAAAAATAGTTTAAAAGAAAAATACTCTTCTAGAGGAGAACACATCCATCATCTAGGGACACTAGCTGAAAACTGGAGCCTCGTGGAGTGGTGGTTTGTATGGGTACATACTGTAGGCAGCCCAGTTTTTGCCAGTTCCCAATGACCTGAAGATGCCCAATGACCATGGTCCAAGAACACCAGTGCAGTGTTCTGTACTGTGCAATTAAGATATAAATATAGATAGATATTATATAGGAAACACTAACTGTAAAAAAAATATCAAGAAATTGTAATTGACTGTGAAAAAATGCATACAATTATTATATTGCTTAAATAAAAACAAGTAAACATTCTTTTTTTACCCTTTTATAAAAAGGCAATATACACTGGCAAAATGGATTTCACTGTAATACAACATTTTATTTTCATTAAAGGTGGATAAATCAGCTAAAAAGGAGCAAGAAAAGACAAAGCAACAGATTCCAATTTTGGTTTTACCCTTTATAAACATGTTTAATAGCTCAGCCAACAAACTCTCAATTTCCAAAAGAAAGTAGCTAAATAGGTGTTGGTAAATTTTTGGAAATGAAAGAAATGTACTGTATATAAATATTTCAAAACAGTCTATTAAGGATTTGTTTTAGCTCTGTTTTGCACAGTAGTTTATAGTCACAATGCTAAACATTAATAAAAATATATAAACATTTACATATATCACACCTCGTAAACTGATTGCTCAGCATTTTACTATTGCCTGGGATAAGAAAAAATATGGCTCCCAGCAATCTTCACAATCTAGAACATTGCTCTAAATCAGAAAGCAGCTGACATATGGTGATTATAATAAACTACTGATTACTGGAAAAAAATAACAGATAAAAAAAATACATGTTGGCTAATGGCAAAAGTGTACAGATGATTCGGTGGCCCAGGGGACAGAGTAAATAGCCATCTGTATTGCACAGATGGCTTGCAAAATATGGTCCCATTTCATACACAAACCACATAAAATTGCTATGTAACATTTCAGTTTAAAACTACAAAATAGTTTAGCAACATAGAAAAAAAATTAAGGATTGCTCTATAAATCTGTGGTTGTAGCTAACATGACCTGAAAATGTATAAAATATATTTTATGACACCATTTTTAAATTATAGTTGTCCATTGTCTGCCCATAACCACTCCATAGCAGCATCTTGAATGTTTCAATGATCTCCATTTTGTCGCAGTCCACATAGATGACATCAGAAGCTATTCTTCATTTTCATCTTGCGTCTTCACGTTTTTTCCTATTGATGTCAGTGCATAATGTTAGGACATAAGATAATGTCAGATTGCAATTTTCACCTTGCTTAAACTGAAAACAACACTAATAATATATTACAAAACAACGGAGCTATGCATTGCCAGCTGCTACTGGTGGGGGACTGGATGGGAGCCCTAAAAAGAGAAAATAAAAATAAAACTTAAAAGAGAAATCTCATTACAACCTTTAAGAATGTATTACAGAATCAATATACAGCACTGATTTCTATACTGTACATCTTTGAACATGTATTTTACAGCAGGCTGCATGGACAAGCAGTCAACATTAGTTTAACAATAAAGATGTACAACTCCCTAAACTGAGAAGAAAACGAATCATATATTACAAATTAATGGAGCTATATGCACTGCCAACTGACATTGGTGTGTTGGGGGGGGGGGGGGGGTGTTTGGCTAGATGGGAGCCCTAGAAAGGTATTGATGACAGTTTTTCAGGAATATGATTTTATATCCTTGGAAGATTTCTTGGTAAAAAATGACTACCAAATGATAAAATGATGGTACTCATAGCTGCTTGATTTAACCAGCACCAGTAAACAGAGTGGTGTAGCTACCTTGTAATTCAATAGAATAACTGTTCGCAAAACCTTAAAGCAACCCAGTCACCCATTTTCACGTGATGTTTTGCCATTAAGCCTAGATATTCGTAAGGCCTTTGACAGTGTAACCTGGCAATATTTGTCCATGCTTTTAAAATGCTATGGCTTTGGAGGGGAATTCCACCATGGGTTTTAAGCCTTATACACTGCTCCTCAAACAAGAATCAGGCTACCGGGCTGCAACTCTGTCTTCTTCCTTCTTGGAAGGGGAACAAGGCAAGGTTGCCCTCTTTCACCCCTGCTTTTTTTTTTCGTCATCCAGACATTATGGGCTATTTTAAAGGTCATAATACAGTTAAATGATGCATGTTCACCAATGATGTACTTCTATTTATCACCCAACCGACAACCTCTTTACCGAACCTCCTAATAGAGGTTCTGATGGGTCTTATAGTCAATCTTACGAAATAAATAGCCATACCAAATAATTTAGCCCCTTCTAGGCATCAGCCACTAAGAGAAGAGTTTCCTTTTGTCTGGTCTGCTTCTTTTATTTCATACTTAGGCATTACACTTCCCTTACATTTTCAGTTATTTCAACACATTTACCTCATGGTGGGTCTCAAAATTCATCAAATGCTTGGATTATGGTGTATCCTTTTCATATCTCCTTTTTGGGTAGGGTGGTGGCCATTAAAACAAATGTTTTACCCAAACGGCTTTATTTATTCAGGGTTCTGGCGATTAGAATTTCTAAAGCTTATCTTTCCCACATTCAGTTGAGTGTAAATACATTCATTTGGCAGAATAAATCACCTATGCCAGATTAATCTTATATCACTCTCATAAACAAAGGAAGTTTAGGTTTAAAACAGATATGGCTCTACTATTTAGCTTCTCGACTAACGCAGTTGGCTCAGTGGAATATTGTGGACTCCTTGGATTAAATTTGAAATGAACTCTATTTCAACATATTTTTTGCCATGGTTGCTTTGGTCTAACATGGTCCTTACAAAAGAAATGGCAACATGTAATCTTTGAGTGGCACAGTCCTTAACATTCTGGAACGTCTATAGAGTAGGCCATAGATGGTTCTAATCTCGGCCAGTTCAGCAGGAACCAGCCAAGATTTAATCCATGTATGGGCAGGTTCATTGTACCAAAGTCGATCCATCAATCGACTTAGGTACAACCAGCTGGTCGGATTTCTAGCATGCGATTATTGCCAGCAGCTATAGCCTCTAGCAATCATCACTGTATTTTCTTGGTAGGGACGGCTCCCCAAGCCCCCTTCCCCACAATAGCCGCGCAGGAGAGATTCCCCTATCAACACTGACTCAAGCAATTTTCTTTCCTGCAACACATGGTTGCAGGAAAGAAAAGCGCATCATCTATGGCCTGCCTAAGTTTCACTTGGTATCTACAATATCTCCCTGGTCTTCATATTATGAAGCTCCTAGGTTTGTGACAGCTTTCTCTGAACCCAGGGAATTCCACTGGTGGAAAACTCGTGCTATCACTAATCTCTCACGCTTTCAAGAGGGAACCACATTTATTTCTCTTTCTCAGCCTCAAAATTTGAAATCGGGGCCTTCCTTTGGGTTTCTTCATTATCTGCAAATTTCTACACTACACATTATGCTCTTTCCCCATCTATCTCTTATACTACCTATGACATTATTTGTCAAAAGAATCCACAAGGGAAGGAACTGATTCCAATTGTCTATTAATTGCCTCTTGATCACTAAGACTGTTATCAATCTTCTTTATATGTCCTGTTGGGAAGAAGAACTTGGGGAGAAATTTTTGACCAAGAATGGGACACTATGTGGGGCAATCTCACGAAATGTACTAAATCTTTAACAACTAGAGAAACAGCACTTAAAATGTTTACAATAAAATTACATTGCATCTATCCACAAACCCCACAGTTCTGTTTCCGTGGTTTCCCCCAACCGGGCTCCTTTCTAGATATATTTTGGGAGTGGGAGGAATTAACCTCGGTTTGGCAGGATATATTTAATTTAATTACCTCTTTGGTTGGTAAACAATTTACCCTAAATTGGGTACACTGCCAATTATTTGCAAAGATTCCTGATCTTGAATCTTTTTCTGAGAGATTGGGGGTAGATTTAGAAGTACATCTAAATCTCTCTTTCCTCTGAAGTCCGACCCATATTTAGATAGAGCTTCAGAGACTATTGACAGGTGTTGAGGAAGCAATGCAATTCCTCCTCACTGCTTTGTTTCAACCCAACCACCTCCTCACTTCCTGTTTTAACCCCATTTTTGCTGACAAATGTGACGCATAGGCTGCAGGACATTTGCGGAGCTTCCCTATTTGCTTGAATGTGTAGCTTGCCACCCGCCGATCGCTAAATGTGAGGTAAACTTGGTAAACACCCCTATCTGCTGCCTATTGCAGCCTAAAAGGGGGAGGTTGGCAGGCAGCAACAATGCATGTCCTAAATGAAGTCAAATTCATGCACTTTGTGTTTGCATGTCATGGGTCATTGCATACCATTGGAAATCTATTAAGCTTGCCCTCTCCCAAGTAATTTCCAAAATGGATGCCATTATGTTAATGGGAAAACATATATCATACTATTCATGACTCCAAATCTCATTTTGACAAAAAAAATGTCACCCATAGTTCCTTTATGGCCTTTCTGCTGCACATTAACTACCATGGTATGTTCCGTACTCTATGCCAATGTATTTTATTACACGTTTAATAGTTTCTGCCTCTGTCGTTTGTTGGATACAATGTATCTGTATTAACCTTCGTATATCAAACTGGTATTATTTCAGCTGTTCTTTTTATTTTTGAGTTTATATGTTCCTTGTAATTTGTTTGTACAGCTGATTTATATGCACTTTTAGGGGCTTTTGCCGTTATACCATTGTATACACTTAATGTATGCTGCAACATCTCTTTTGTCATACTTTTATTTAATAAAAGTTTGTAAACAAAAAAATAAAAGCAGCCTTACTAAACTATACTAAAATGTATTATTTAAAGTAATTCCAATTTAAATTAAGTGTCTAATGCCAAAATGTATTTGTCTTATTCCAGATAGAGTAGGGAATGGTTTAAACCCCTAGCCATTTTTCTTCTGCTGTCTGTGTCCTATTGGAAAGATTTCCCTTTACATCTTGTTCTGAAGTCAAAACAAATGAAAGCAAATCTCTCCAAAGTGAGAGAAATCCCCTTATTTGTTACCAGATCAGATGCATCCATTGGAAAATGTGTGCTCTATTCCTATCCCAGTGACAACTACAAATTCTAGATTTTTTCCATAATTTTTAAGAGAGGTTAAACCTTCCTAAGCAGGGAAAAAGACAGCAATAAAAACCTGATTCTTCGATGCAAAAGCGAAAAATATGTTTTTGTATCAGTCGCACTTTATTTATATTTACCAGTAACACTGTTAGTAGATCCAATCTTAGTTTTCTGGCATATCTACACTTGCAAATGGAATTGTCAACTTTGGACACTTCTGGGTGAGCTGGATGCCTGCTTTTTTCAACTGTGTGATGTAGTTTCAGACACTGAATCACTAGTTTCTCTACATGTAGTGGGGAGATGCCAGCATCCAACATAACCAGAAGTGTAGGATACAAAAAAATCGTCCCCGGCCTGTGTGCAGCTGGGCGCTATTTCTTGTAGTCTAAGCTGAGCCTGATGAGCCTTACATCCCAACTAGCTCCAGCATACACTGTTACCAGCCACAGGTCTCACCTACTGGAGCATTAAAGCGGAACTGTTTAAGTTCAGCCTACATCAACAGTGTAGGATACTGAAGATTCCAGTGGCAGGTGTAGGTCTGAACAGAAAAAATTGGAGCCACTGGAGTCACGACTGGTATTATTAATGTAGCTTTATAGGCTACTTTTTTTTTGTTACAGAGTTGCTTTCAGCTTACCAAGAAGTTGGGAACTTGAAAATAAAGCAAAGCATGTTAATTTTAAACAAACTTTAAGCCAACTGGACAATTAAAATGTGTAAGGCTGGGTTCAAACATGCTGCGGCCATGGCTCCTAGCAGGGGGTCCGATACGTCCCTGTTCACCGATTCAGGTGTGAATTAGGTTCGCATTTTCGCCTGAATTCACACCTATATTGGAACGCACAGGACCCTTCCAAATGGGGACCGAGGACCGCGCCCCCCCCCCCCCCCCCCTGGAGCTGTGTGAACCAGCTTCATTGCGAGCCGGGCGCACTGTCTTTTCATGCAAATTGGATGCATCCAATTCGCATAAGGGTTAACCCAACCTAACTGAAAATATTGAAATTGCATGTTTTTAAGAAATCTTTGTTGACATTGTAAAAATTATTTCACGTTTGATTGTTAGATATCAAATTGTTTATGTATTTTGGAATTTTATCTGAACAGATGGGAAGAAATCTTCTTCTTTACATTCTAAAATTGCTTCAAAAAAATTCAAAAAAAGTCATTTTCTATGTTTTCTTTTAACATAAAACTCATAATTTTTCTTTGCCTTTATTGATGGCTAACCTTATTTCTTTTACTATAAAGTCAGCTGTCAAGTTAAGGAATGAAACAAGTATCCCTTTCCTGAAAAAAATATCTTTTATGAGAATGGCTTAAACTTGTCCATAAAGACCCTGAATGTCTACATTGTGAACTGTCAATGTGTAAACAGCAGAGAAGGGGTTTTACAATCCCAGGAGGATGTTGACTCTTATCCCGGTCATTACTCTCTAAACATAGTTCAGTGAGTATTATTTACAAGTTCTTTGACGTTTTAGGCCTATGAAAAGCAGCCAGAGATTGACCCATTCTGGTCTAGCAAAATGTGGAATGTGTTCCACAAAAGCCTTCACTGCATATAGTATTATACACCAGAAAAAAATGAGTTTTCTTTCATTAGGACCTAATCATGACACATATAAAAATGATATTAGAGCTAATCATTTAAAACAGATAGCGAATTAGTATATCAAATGAGAAATTATAGCAATACTAATGTAAGGGAGGTAAACTTGAGAAATTAAAAATCCTGTTACCTTTTTTTTTCCATCAAACAAAAACGAAACACACAGATCAGAGTGAGTACATTTTTCATGCTAATCTAAGTATATACCTACAAATTAGGAACATTTCCAGTAAATATAATTTTCAAATATCCCTTTTACCTATATAGGAACTTAAAGCACTAATTATGCCAGCAGAAAACAACTGTTTCCATATGTTTTGTTCCGAATAAAGAAAGTAAAGATAAGAATATCTCAGGTTTTTACTGTTACATTTTGGGGAGATATCACTTATACTCCCTTTCCATGTGAGAGGGGGGTCAGTGGACAGGATGGGAGATCTCTCTAATGGGAACAGAGGCAAGAAAAAAGTTGCCTGCTAGTCATTTTTTTTTCCAGAATAGTATCCTCTCTCTCCCTTTCGTAATTACCTTCATTTTCTAAAGTCGGGTGCACACGTACCCAAATTCAATCGGTTCTGCGGGAGCCAAGTGAATTTTGGTCTGTGTGTACCCCTGTCTGAGTCGAACATTAGACCAGCTTCTGTCAAACAGTCATGTTGGTAAACCAGCATTCGATGTGCGCACACAGCCAATGGTTGCAGCGCTGATCAGGGTATTCTGAAGGAGGGGGAAGTCCCCACTGTCAGAATGCAATAGCTCAGTCAGGGAGATTTCTGCATCCAGATCGCTTGTGTGGATGTGAAGAACTGTCAGTTTTATTTCCTTCAACAAGTGACTTAAAAAAAACAAACTGACAGTTCCCCACAAAAACTGTGTGTATACCCTGCTTTAAATGGTTGTGAACCCTTACATTTACCCAGTGAAATGAGGTAATACACAGAGATAAAGCAAATCACCCTACATAAGTTATACCTGTTAATCTTCAGCTTTCTCTTCTCTAAAGCCATTCAAAGTCAAGAATTTATACAGCTTGTCTGAGCTTTCAGAAAGCAGGGGACAGGGAGCTGAAGTTGCACTCTGCAGAGCTCAGTGAGAGCTGACTGGAGGGAAGCAACACCGCCCCTTCACACAGGAACAGATCTGAAACTGTCAATCACAGTCTGTGTGCTGGAGATGTCAGGAAGACTTGTCAGAAGTAACTCATGCAGATAGTACAGGAACAAGGCATCAGACAGAAACAACACTTAGTCCTCTGAATGGATACAAGTACACACTTGGAGAAGCTATCCAATTGGATGCTGCCACCCCTTGTGACTCTAGCAGCCATCTTGGGTCAGGCAGAGCCTATCTAAGGCCCTGGCTCCCAGGCTTGGTGTGCATTTTGCGTGTGGGTAGTGTGGGGACAGGTCGCCCATCTGAGTGATAGTGATTAGTGGCAGGGTGAAGTTTCAGATGAGTAGAGAAAGGATAGAGACATGCCATCCTTCTGGAGACCTCCCCACTTGGGTTCGGACCGGCCAGGCCACATTCCATCCCTCAAGGCAGACGCTGTCGGCACATCTGAGACCTGCTCTGCTACACATTGCTGGTACATGCTGTGAGTGTCCCCAGTTAGGTGCCTTCCAGTGAATTACTGGATTCTGCAGTAATACAAGCTCTGTTCTCTGCAACTGGACACTGTGTTTACTGCAGCCGCACCATGCTGCACCTCCCCACACTCAGTCAGCCAGATGTGCCCCTTGTGCTGATTCCTTTTTATTTGAAATTCATAGAATCTTCTATAACAGCTGGGGGGGGGGGGGGGGATCTGTATAAATGTCATCTTTTGAGTTCTGCTCCACTCTGTGAAATGGAAAGAAGTATTGACATACTGACTCCCCCATGCTTAACAAGCTTTGAAGGAAATGAAGCATTAAATTGAAGTTTGTATGAAGAGAGAGGATGGGGAAAGTGTGGCCCGCAGGCCAGACTTTGGAGACTCCTGTTCTAAATCATAATCATAAAATGATTTCACTGACTTTATTACTGAAAAAATAAAATTAGGAGATGGGTGGTTAAGTAGGAGTTTAATGCACAAGACTAGATTTTTTTTAATCTCACTTCAGTAATAATGACTATTACCTTTTTTCCACTGGGGGACATCAATAAAAACTTGTGGTATGTGATATATACTGGAAACAAAATTGGGATAGAACACGATATCATATTGGATGTGACTGGGTCTTAAAGGGTAAAGGGCCAACCATTAGAAGGTGCTCTAATGGAGACTTTGTAAAAGTAATTTGTGACAACATACTGTATATCCATACATTAAAATAGAACTATAGGCAAAACTTTTTTTTCATTTTGGATAGAGTAAGGGATGATTATAACCCTTTTCAGATTTTTTTCCGCCATCTGTGTCTCATTGTGAAGATTTACCTTCACTTCCTGTCCCATAGGCAAACCCACCAATCCATTGGGGACCCCCAGGTCACCAGAACTAGTGTCCCCATTTGAAAATGTCCCCTCTATTACTTTTCTGGGGACAACCCAAAATTTGTGATTTTCTTTTACTTTCACTTTCAATGATAATGGTAATCAGGACAAATTGAGAGGATGACTCTCCCTAATATGAGCACAGACAGTAATAAAAACTGACAAAGTATTCTAATTCCTCTCCACTCTATCCAAAACTAAAAAAAAAAAGTTTTGCCTTTAGTTGTATTTTAAACTTAGTAGTAATGGGTATAGCTAAAGTGTAAATTTTAATAAATACGTACATAAATTTAAAAGAAAGGTGCCAACTGACAGTCTGCCTATGATAAAACATTCAACATTCAATTTCAGTAATATAGCTTTGATTTGAATTTGCGTTCATTCCACTTAGTACTTGTGAATTTTACAAATTTTCACAATCACATGTATTAATCATGTATTACCTGGCATTAGAATGGCTTGTTGAGATCCAGAGTCCGCACTTAATGACAACCTGCCACCTTTGGCCAGCCTGTCGCACAGCAAAGTGATGTGTTTCTTTAGCCTAGTAGTATCTTTTGGGATGCTGAGTTGGCTAGTGAGGTTAAGAGCCTGTTCTTTAGAGCTTTTGGACAGACATGTCCTTAAAAGATGAGACAGTGCTGCATCCACAGTCTCCTCCCAACCCTACAGGAAAGGGGAGGAAGAAAAGACAACCATGTCATTATAAATTGGAAATTCAAAAGCATATTATTTTGAAATATAAAGCTATATTGATATATTATACATTACATACTAAGAAGGAAATCATTTTATTAAAAGTCCACATAAACAATACAAGCAAGAACATACCTAATTACAAAAGACATTTTAAACTCTCCAGGGAGATACCAAATCTCAAGGCCCACAAGAACAATGTGACTTAGGGATGAAAATCAACTTTTTTCTGGCCAAAATCAAAGATGCTAAAAATCGCTCTAGGTGATCTAATTTACACATTTTTGGAGTTTTGTGTGACATTATGTCTAATTTGCTTTTTTTCCTCCCTTTTTTGTTTTGTTCCAATACACACAAAGGAAATAAACATGTGTATAGCAAAACATGCGTTACTGCAATACTTTTCTGTGTGAAATACTTGATTTTCTGGAAAAATTTCTGGGGTGCCAACAATTTCGGCCATGGCTGTAAATGCTAAGTGAATAATCTGCCCTTACTCAAGATGGTAGCAGCTAGCAATGCTAGGGGAGTGTTTATCAAAGTGATTTCTCAACAAAATAAAGCCTGAAAACATGAATGGATGGGTGACTTTGCTTTGAATATTAACATTAAATTAAATAGGGGTTTTAAGTTTGTGGTGCTCTGGTACAGTTTATTACCCTTTTAAGTGCATGGCTACTTGCAAATTTGCTTTGATCATCTATTTGTTTGCCAAGCTGGCAGGTCATTATTAGGTCTTGAAGTCCTCGTTACAGATCTACTTCAACTTCTCTGTTTAACAAATTTGCTAGTAACTGACATTTTTAATAACTGGGGCAACCTCTCTTAGCTTTCAATGGGGTATGGGGGCACACCCTGCTTTAAGGTAACATTTTTGCCACCTCTGCACTTTAGCTTTTACGAGATCATGACCCTTCATACTATGATTACATCACATATATTACCTCCCTAAAGCTTCAACATCCTAGCTGGATAATTTATAGATGCTTTAATTCTGATTCAATGCGGCCAGATGTGCCGCACGCTCTCCATAATACCACATTCGATTGAATTTTCTTGTTACTGTGATAATGTAATGCCTTGTATTTAAGCCAGAACTTTGGGCTCAAGCTCCTATCTTCATAAATGTTCACTAGTGCCTTGTTTATCTCTTTTATCTAAGGCTCCAATTCAAATGATGAAGCTGCCCAGGACATTTTATTCTCCATATGTGTATGTTTCTGGCCATTTGTCTAACAAATTTTGCTTACCCAGGAGTCCTGACCTTCAGGTCTTCGCCACTGGAGAATTATAAGTTTGTTTGGGAAGTATCTTGACATTATGGAAAATAGGCATTACCAGATATTCCTCGCTGATCTTGTATTGATGTATTATAAATGAAGACATTGTATTGTGCTGTTCATTGTTGCTGCCAGTTATCCAAAAGTTGTGAGAGAAGGTGCGTACACCCTATATCTGGTCCTTGTAGCTCCATTAACTTGGGTTAAACCACTAAATTCCTTACAACTAAACTGCTCTTTTACTGAATGTAAAGAGGAAAGGATCAGCACTACTCCCAACCAGCCAAGGTAAATAAACTATAAAGAGTGGCCTCAGCTTACATGTCTCCACTAAACCACACACCCTCATGCATTTTGCCCCACCCACTGGGGCTTAGTCATAGCATACCCTGGATTGGTATTAGGACAAGCTGGCACTCCATGTTCTGGGACACAGGGATATGCTTTCACCTCTACTTTGAGCGGCACCAAAGGTTATCAAACTGCTCTTACTGAGTTAATATTAAAGTGTTACTAAATCCACAACAGTAAAATCAGTCTGTATATGCAGCATAGCATGCTTGTTATACCCACTGTGGAACTTATGGGGTTAATCCTCTGCATTGTGTAAAAAGGCTGTTTTATTCTGTATGCATAGATCCTCCCCCTCCTGCACTGTCTATCTAAGGAAGGCCAATTAACACAGGCAGAGTAGCCGACCTGCACATGCTCAGGCATCGCAGTAACGACAGTGAATAGGTTCCAAATACTAGACAGATCCCATTCATAACTGAATTACACAAAAAAGGGCCTTTGATTGCCTGTGGGGACTCAAACACAAATCTAACCCCCCCATGTTGATAAATCTGATGACAATAATGTCTCTCATGCCACTGCAAAATATTTTCATTCCTGCTGGCACAATACTCACTTGCAGATTGTTGTTACTACTCACTCCCAAACAAAAAATTTTCCCTAATCAACTACAGTGGGTAAAATAAGTATTGAACACGTCACCATTTTTCTAGGTAAATATATTTCTAAAGGTGCTATTTACGAAATTAAATTTTCATCACATCAGTAACAACCCATGCAATCCATACATACTAAGAAACTAAAACAAATAAGTTTAGAAATTAAGTTATGTGTAATAAAATGGAATGACACAGGGAAAAAGTATTGAACATGCTAACTGAAATTTATTTATTACTTTGCACAAAATCCTTTGTTGGTAGTGACGACTTCAAGACGCCTCCTGTATGGAGAAACTAGTTGCATGCATTGCTCAGATGTGAGCCCATTCTTCCACACAAACAGTCTTCAAATCTTGAAGGTTCTGCGGGCCTCTTCTATGAACTATGGTCTTTAGTTTTTTTCCATAGATTTTCTATTGAATTCAAGTCAGGTGATTGGTTGGGCCATTCTAGCAGCTTTATTTTCTTTCTTTAAAACCAATTGAGAGTTTCCTTGGCCTGGTGTTTGAAATCATTGTCTTGCTGAAATGTCCATCCGTTTTATCTTCATTATCCTGGTAGATGGCATCAGATTTTTATCAGGCATGTCTTGGTAAATTTTTCCATTCATCCTTTCAATGATATGAAGTTTGCTTGTACCATATGCTGAAAAAAAGCACCACACCATAATGTTCCCACCTCCAAACTTTACTGTTGGTATGGTGTTTTTGGGGTGATGTGCAGTGCCATTTGACCTCCAAACATGGTGTGTATTATGGCATCCAGAGAGTTCAATTTTGGTCTCATTTGACCAGACTATATTCTCCCAGTATTTCCAAAGCTTGTCTAAATGTTGTGCAGCAAACGTTAAACAAGCTTCAACATGCTTTTTCTTCAGCAATAGAATCTTGCGTGGTGAGGATGCATACAGGCCATGGCGGTTGAGTGCATTACTTATTGTTTTCTTTGAAACAATTGTATCTGCTAATTCCAGGTCTTTCGGAAGCTCTTCACAAGTGGTCCTTGGCTCTTGGACTACTCTTCTGATAATGCTTTTGTCTCCTCTGTCAGAATTCATGTGAGGAACTCCTGGTTGTGGCCGGTTTAAGGTGAAATGATGTTCTTTCCATTTCCAGATTATGGCCCCAACAGTGCTCACTGGAACATTCAGAAGTTTAGAAATCCTTCTGTAACCAATACCATGAGTATATTTTGCAAAAATAAGTTTGTAAAAGTCATGAGAGAGCTCTTTGCTTTTACCCATCTTGGGATGTTTCTTGTGTGACACCTTTTTATAGACCATCAGTTGAGACTAAACCAGCTGATATTAATTTGCACTGACAAGGGGCAGAACTGTTTTGTAATTACTGATAGATTTCAGCTGGTGTCTTGGCTTTCCATGCCTTTTTGCACCTCCCTTTCTTCATGTGTTCAATACTTTTTCCCTGTGTCATTCCATTTTACTATACATAACCTAATTTCTGAACTTATTTGTTTTGGTTACTTTCTATGTTAACAACTCTCTTGACCGAATTCCCAGAGCTTGACAGTGTCTCCTTTGACAGCATGAAAACCCACAAGGCTGTATTGAGAGGCAAATACATTCAATTAGCTACACAACTGAAAAACGGAAGACAAAACTGAAAGAACAAGAGCTAGCCTTCCAGGACAAATCCAAAGATTTCCCAACAGGGTACTTTGCCCACAAGTAAACCCCTTGAAAAAACTGTGCAGGAATTCGCCAAAATAGGGATTTACATAAAAAAGCATATACAGGAAGTTTTTATTGCACTGAAGCTCTGCAGAACATTGGTGTGTATGTGCCTGCTTGTGGCCCCTGCACTCTGAGATACCCCACATGGCTGATATTTTCTCCATAAGGTCATGCATAGTAGCAGAAAACTCCTCTCCTAATTAGAAAGAGGAGGGGGCCACCCCTGAAGGGGTTATAGAGGCCTCTTAAGAGGGTAGAGACTCAGGCCAGAGATAGCGGTACAGAGCTTTCGGTGTCAGGACTCGAGGGGGTGCACTGAAAGCCCCCTTGGAGATGCTAACTGATTGTAAGCTGGCAAGACCCACAAGCATCCACCATAGTAAGCATACAAGTGAGGGATTTACACAAGGGGTATTCATGGGACAATGCCAGAGCAGAAAAAATGAATGCCATCTGTCACTGCAGGCAGAAGAGTGCACGATTATGGCCTGGAAGTTCATAGTGTTGGAGTAGCTGAGCAGATAATGAAGAAAGAGAGCAAGCTGGTTTTCTCTCACTGCTAGAGTGTAACAAGAAAGTGTCACAGTTGGCACTCCTAAGATTATCCCTTTTTGGGACTCAGAACAGAACATCTAGGCTCACATAATGGTCAAAGCCCTGACTTACCGCAGTGGTGGTCCTAAGACTTTCTGCAGTCCCCACCAGGCTCATAGGATAGATTAAAGGCACATTCCGCATCCAGAGGTCTTCGCTCTCCCAGTGGGATGCTCCCTAAGTTGCCTTCAAAGACAGGGATTCCCAGATGGGTGGACCATGGCCTTGAACTTGTAAAACACCTTGTAACCAACCCAGCCTGGTACAACCAGGATACCTAGGTAGGTGCCAAAGGCAGAGTCCAGTGCCCAGAAAGCACATTAGAGGCAGTCTCCACTTCTTCACAGTAGGGTCAGGATGCAGTCTGAAGGGCTAGGATTCAGAATTCAGAAGCTGCAAAAATTAACACCAGTGATTGCAGAAGCTTAGAAATGTATTAGATCCTCCTCTTCCTCGTCTCTTAGTTCGGGTCTGGTCAGTGATGCTGCCTGCGTTACAGACGTGTCCCCGACACCTGCCGGTGTGTGAGAAGTCCAGTTTCCTGGTGGAGAAATCCCAGCATGCCTCCCACGTGGAGACACACTACTATAACTAAGCTGTATCTATTTTGTTACCAGAATGTGGACATTTACCAGTAAAATTAAAGAATACGATTGATGGTTTGGGAAATGATTATCTTGTAAAAGACTTACCTTTACATGAGTCTATAACGCAAGAATTCAGAGACGCATTTAACACAAGAATTGATCAGGATAATGCTGCAGCTCTGCTACCAACAGGGAAGCTTATTATATCAGTGGATAAAGACACATATGAAGAATTAGGTTTGCAGGGCAAGCCATCTTTGTATTCTGGAAAAAACTATGAGATATATTGTTAATCTAGATCTGACAAATGAGGCTCTCTCCCAAGATGGCAAAAAACTTCAGCATGTGAGATGGGCCTTTACTGAGAAGAAGCCTTTGAAGTTTGATTTCCTCCTAGCATGGGATAACGCAGAAGCACCTACTATAAAGATGTATTTTTCAAAATATATGGTCAAAGAGTGCCCATTTAAGATCAGTTCTGTTTCCAAAGATGTGCTTTGTCCTGTATTGAAGAGCAGAGAATTACATGGGAAAGAGGGGGAGTTGTGTAGTGCTATGGAGATTTTCGAGTGGCTAGGTGCTGTAAGCAATAACATTGATTGCAACAATCAGGCATCCAGTTTAATATCAAGCTTTTGTTGCCCAGATCCAAATATTTTGGTAGAGATAGCTTATGTATGCACTATTACTGGATTATAACACCAGTAAAAATAATGCAGTTGTTACAGCAGCTACGAGAATATCGTGATGAACTAAAATTAAGTCAATGAGCATCCCTTATGGTGAATGGATTAGCAGACAGTCCTGTATCTTAGAAAGAAATTGAACATGGATTTTTTAAAGGTGGTGAAAATTTGTACAGTTTTGTTGTCTTTAACAATGAAGACTACTGGCTATACATGGCTGTTGTTACACACAATGGCTGCCCACCATAATTATCATTTATTGATGGCACTTGCAAAACTTTAACATTGGTGCTTCTTTGTTTAATGACTGCTGTCAGATGATTTGGAACCCTACATGAAATTCAAGGGAGTTCTTTTATTTGTCACAAAGACTGGAAATTACAATATCAGAATTGTATGCACCATGATCTGCTGTTGAATCTGAAAAAGCGGCCTGAACATTTTCTGATTGCACTCTATGTGGGTGGAATTCAGTCTATGTAAATAATGTGGCGAGTTGAGGGAGTTGAGGATAAATTGAATGCGAACATACAGATGGGTTGAAATTGTCTTGGAGGAACCTGTTATACAGTAAAAACCTAATTTACACTTCAGATTTATGATTGAATTATTTTGGTAGTAAATACATATTTTTTTGTAACAATAAAATTGTGACAACAGATTTGTATGTAACCCTGAAAATAAAGGTTGCATGTTTTGCACATACAAAAAAACAAAAAAGAAATGTGTTAGCCGAGAATTAAAAAGAGAGAAGTCAGAAGAGAGAAGTACATTTTCCTAGGAGACTAGCAAAATATGGAGGTATGCTGGGGGTGAGAGGGGTTACACTGGGCTGTCCTTACAGCTGTTTTCCAGTATCCATCTTCTAAAGACAACAGCATAACCCTAAGTATCTGATTATTTCGTCTGTGTCCCGTAATGTACAATTAAGACAACATTTTTAGTTCTCTACTAAAAAGAAAAAAGCTACGGAGTGAGGAGCAGACACGTATAACATTTACCAAATATATAAGGGCCAAATGACCCATAGGATGCAGAAACAGCACATGCAAAATTAAGGAAGATGATAAAAAAGGTCCCTTGTCTGTGGCCTACCATCATATGGGTGACCATTATGAAGTGCAATGCAGCAGAAAAAGACCACCTACATTAAGCATTATCTTAGGTTCTATTCCAAAAATGCATATGGTTTTATTAATATAATGTAAGTAGCAGTATAAACCTCACCATATACAGTTTAATTACAAGCAAAAAAAAGAGTCACCTCACACAGACTGAACTATAAACCCTGCTATTTCATATAATGTTAGATTTCTCAAGGCAAATGCAGGCATTTATTGTTCATATGGTAAAGCAGTAAATTCATTTTTATGGAGTAAAAATATACCCGAAGTGTAAACATTTTGAAATATGTATTGCTTTTGCCTGTAATGATCTACTTCACAGCTAAGGAACTTTATTCACCTTCACTATTCTGGAAAAAACGAAGTCTATGAAATACCATTCACTAGCTTATATTTGGAGTAGTTTAAAAGTTGAGGCCAGATGTGAAAAAGCTGGAGAAAAAGGAGGTATGTCTCCATAGCCCATAGCATCCAGTGGCTTTCTTTCATTATTCTTCTCTATTTGTGCTATAAATGAGAGTTGAAATATACAGTGCCTTGAAAAAGTAGTCCTACACCTTGAAAGTTAAAGGGATAAAAATTTCAAGGAGTATAAATACCCTTTCAAGGCACTTTAACTGTTTGTTATGAACAACAGAAATACTTTTCTTCTCCTCCATCACTCTATATGAAGCTTTATGGTACTTTAGAAAAACCCGGCAGTTATTAGCATATACTGTATGTATGACGTATCGATACAATTTGGGTTCATAGAGATTCTGTCAGCTTTCTTGATACTTTTCAGTCATAAACAAGTGTACTTGGGGCAAGAAGAGATCAACAGATCCATGTTTTAAAAAAACTATCTATACGGATTCATCAGGGCCACTAATAAGGCAATACAGCCAGCCCTTTTGTATTGGGCCTGGGCCCCATCAGTTCAAAAGGGGGGCCCGGGAACCTGCTGAGTAGGAGGGCCGGCTGTACTGTCTTGTTGTAGACACGATCCTCCTCTGCTTCCCCTGGCTGCACTGTAGGGGGGATTGGTTCTAGTACATGCACCGCTACCATTTGCTGTTTGGGCCACCCTGTGTGCCCCTTTCCCTCACAACACTGATGGCTTCCCTTCTCTCCTCTCCCGCTGGCAGCTGCTGCAGGCACACAGATGGATGTTTTAGGATGGAGAGCAGGGGAAAGGTCCGGTAAATATGTAATTTTCTGGCCCCTTCCTTTCTTGAAAGTGATATTAAAGTGTTGTATTTTGTTTAACCGCTTCAGCCCCGGAAGATTTTACCCCCTTCCTGACCAGAGCACTTTTTGCGATTCGGCACTGCGTCGCTTTAACTGACAATTGCGCGGTCGTGCAACGTTGCACCCAAACAAAATTGACAAAAAAAGAGCAACAATTTTGAAAAAAAAAAAAAAACGCATTATTTTTTACTTTTTGCTATAATAAATATCCCCCAAAAATATATTAAAAAAACGATTTTTTTCCCCAGTTTTAGGTAAATATGTATTCTTCTACATGTTTGGTAAAAAAAAAATCGTAATAAGCGTATATTGATTGGTTTGCGCAAAAGTTATAGCGTCTACAAAATAGGGGATAGATTTATGGCATTTTTATTTTTTTTATTAGTAATGGCGGCGATCTGTGATTTTTACCGGGACTGCGACATTATGGCGGACACATCGGAAACTATTTTGGGACCATTGTCATTTATACAGCAATCGGTGCTATAAAAATGCACTGATTACTGGTAAATGACACTGGCAATGAAGGGGTTAACCACTAGGGGGCGATGAAGGGGTTAAGTGTGTCCTAGGGAGTGATTCTAACTGTGAGGGGGATGGGCTTCAAGTCACATGACAGCGATCACTGCTCCCGATTACAGGGTGCGGTGATCTCTGTCATGACACAAGCCAGAATGGGGAAATGCCTTGTTTTCATAGGCACTTCCCTGTTCTGAGGCTCCGTGACACGATCGCTGGGAGACATCGAGTTCACCGGTTGCACGGTCACGCTGTACCCAGCAGTGTATGCCTGCTATCCCCAGCTCTTAAAGGGGACGTACAGGTACGCCCATTTGCCCTCCGCTGCCATTGTGCCGATGTATATCGGCGTGCAGTGGTTAAAAATAACAAACATGTTATACTTACCTGCTTTGTGCAGTGGTTTTGCACAGAGCAGCCCCCAGATTCTCCTCTTCTCGGGTCCCCCACTGGTGCTCCTGGCCCCCCCTCTCCTGCCGAGTGTCCCCAGAGGAAGCAGCTTGCTATGAGTGAACCCGAACCGAGACACTGTTCTGTGTGTCCATTCAGACATGGAGCCACGCCTCAGCCCTGCCCCCTCTCTCTCTCTTGGGTCACTGAGCCAATGGTGTCTGCTCCTGTCTCAGCCAAGGAAGCAGAGTCCCTGGACAGCCAAGGCTCTTGTGCAACATCGCTGGATCGAGATGGGGCTCAGGTAAGTATTAGGGGGGCTGAGGGGGGCTGCTGCTCATAGAATGCATTAAGATAAAAACATTCTACCTTTAGAACCACTTAAATGAACACAGTGAGCGATCAGTACCAATCACTCCTATTTCCATTCATCACTGAAGCGTAAACTGTGTTTACTATGCTTCAGTTTGTGAATGAGCAGTAAGCCTCAGAGCACTTCCTATTCATTCATCTGTGCAACTGAGGTGTCCTCGCTTTCAGCCGGGGGGGGGCCCTGTCAGGTAGGGTATATGGGGCCCCATGATTTCTAACAGCCCTGATTCCCAATCATGTGATATATCGGCTCTGACTTAGTGATCACACGCAGGCTGGATGCCTCATTAATGAAAAGGGAAGCCTTCAGCCAGCAGATGGACACTGGCACCTTCAAACTGCAGTGTTGATCTGCAGTGCCATTTATTTAATAATGTGACGGTCTGATACAGTTATATACCATACAGTTGGATACAAGAAAGTCATTGTTAAGGTTAACTGACACATGCTGATGAATTTGGGGTCAAGGCACCGGCAATCGCTGGTCACAAAAGGGATAAAGTATAATAGGGTCAACTGACCCTAACATGTCTGTAATGCTTTCTTTTTACTTGCCATAGTCTATCCCAGCTTTTCTGTGGACTGTATTTTCTATTCAAGTAACATGAAAGTAACTGTACAAAAATGTGATTAAACCTCAAAATTATAAAATAACACTTGTTTGATGTAAAAAAAAAAAAAAAAATAGTTTCTCAAATAGTTTTCTTTGTGCACAGAGCAGGCTAGAATCTCTCAAGCACATAAATGTTCATGCAATGTTTAATGATTTAGTCAGTCTGTTAAATAAGGTCAAAGCAGCTGCTTCAAGAAAAGACAAAAATATTTTTCATTTTTAACTGGGTAATAAAGACATTTTATTTTGCGAATAACAAAACCTAGAAATTGTTGAAAACCTACATAATTATTGTATTTGTTAGGACAAGGATGCATGAAGGAGAAACTAATATTAATTTAGAGAAAAATATACAAAACATAAAGCTTTAAGCCTTTTTGTCTACTTTTAGACAGCGTAGGAAATGGTTTAAACACCTGTGGGTTTTTTGTTTTGTTTTTTTGTGACCAACTGGTGAGATGTCCCCTTACTTTCAGTCCTGGAAGTGAAACCATTGAAAGATACTCCCCAACGCTGGCTCTTGTGACAACTGTAGGATTTACCAAAACTTTTTTTTACGATGGTCACCACCAGAACAAACAAAGAGCGTTAACCTGCTATCTGATAGAGGTCCTAACCCTTACCTTACTCTGTTCAAAAATTACAACAACAAAAATATATGTCTTGGCTCTAGATATATCTTAATGTAAGTATTTATATAATTTTATCACTGTTGAAGATCACTTTTAGTTCAGTTCAAATTTCAGTTCAATTTTGGTAAAGGTTTTTAATAAACAGTTTATGGGCAGTAATGTGAATTTTAGATTGACAAATGGCCACTGTTGTTAAAGGTTTCCGTAGAAACTTAAAAAAAAAACTTCTGTGTTACTTTTTATTTCCAAATGAAAAAAAAATGAATGCTAGTTTGACTGGTGTTAAAATGAAGATAAAACACAACAGTAATGTGGACAGAAGAAACAATGTGCCAAAAGGAAACAAAGAAAGAAAGCATATGATTCTATAAACTAAGGCCAAGCTTCAAGTGTCCAAAGCCAGGCGTTAACTATAAACTTTAGCTTAAAAACTATGCCAGATGGATTAATTTAACTGCTTCATTTTACAAGACATATAGAAAAAGAGTACAGCTTTCACGTCAGTAATGGAGGGGCCTGCTATACATTTCCAGAAATCCATAGCAGGCCCCCATTGGCACTTGCAGGGGTAAATCACACCTTTTTTGTGGGTGACCTGCTAAAATTCATTTTGTGGAGACCATAAAATGGTAAAGAAAAATGAAAAGAAAGGTTATCTGGTTTCACATTGGCTGTAAAACTCTGTGTGCACTGTCATAACAATAATAAGGTGAAGAAATGTACATGCCAAACCACTAGTAAGGAACCAGTAAATTCCTCTGGAGGCGTTCTGGGTGACATCATAAGCCACATGAGAAGAAGCCTGGAGTGGTCGCAGCAAGCCATAAGTAACTATTTACAACCATTTATGACATTTCTTATAGACTTGGGGAATATTAGGTATACTTTTTGCTTTTGTATTTTATGTCATTAACATAATCTTGTTTGCAGGCCAGCGGCAGGTACAATGTGGCGCTGTACACACTGAAGGCTTATAAGTTCCATGAAAAGATATTTGAAGTTGCAAGATTACACCTTAATTTTTTCCAACAAACCCATTGCAATTGTTTTTAAGATCTGTTTTAAGCAGGAAATTCAGATACTTTGATGATCTTGAATTATTACAAAGGTTTACACTAAAGCAGTGGTTGTCAACCTGTGGCATTACAGTGCTGTAAGTAGGGTTACCACCCGAGCTGTATATGACAGTGTCAGCTGGATGTGTTGAAGTGAGACATTCCCATATACTCACTGCCTGCAGCTTTGGTGAAGAGTGCAGCTGAAAGACTGATGTGTAGCTGACCAGAGAGTGGGATTATCTCCCAAAATTGCAGACAGTGTGGATTTCTAGTCTGACACTCTAACATTGGATTTAGGTGTCCACCTTCTGTGCTCCTGTTGCAGGAGAAGAAAGTAGTGACTGAGGGAGCATGTACAAGACAGGACAAAAAGAGGCATTGTCCCCATTCATATTTTTGTTTTATTTTCCCAGAGTAACTAAAGTGAAAAAGAAGTGGTTGATCTTGGCAACAAACCTCGTTTTTACTTTGCTGAAGTTCATATATTATTTTTTTATATGTCTTTTTCTTTAAATATTTTTCTTTATCGCAGTCTCACTCCTGTCATGTGCCTGCAGTCTCTAACCATCTCCCTTAGAATATCTGTAGTCTTTGACCATTTCTGGTAGGGTGCCTGCAGACTGATTATGTCATAATTCTTTGTTTCTATGCTCCTTTTCTTTATTTTCCATGTCCATAATTTTCTATCTCCTGTAGCATGTCAGCTGTCTCTGGCCACCTCCTAGTATATATGCAGTCTCCTGTAGTGTGTTCACAGCTTCTGATCATGTTCTTTGGTTGGTGCGTTGCCTCTGACCACATCCTAAAGTGTGTCAAGTTGGGGTAGGGGCAATGAAATTTCAATTGTAAAAGTAGCCACATTGCTACTGGTCCAAATTTTTAGGATAAAATGCAATACCATACCATTAAAAAAAGTTTAATAAAAATTGTACTGTATATATAAAAGCATTATATGCATATACAGACAAGCAAAACAGCTATAATTTTTCTATAGGTCTGAAAATAGAAGCACCTATCTGGCTGTAATCATTTTCAATATTTTTTACTTTACATTCCACTTAACTAAATGATAATTGACATGTTGTAAAAGTAAATTCTATCTTGCTAAACTGTCTATTAAAGTTAATGAAGTTTGAAGCAGAACTCTAGTTTTTCCAAAAATCTGATGGTGGGAGTAATCATTACTGCTTCATTGAACGGCGCTCATGTAGTGACAATTAAATGCGCTTCAGTGCAAAAATCCCCTGATCATGCAGGGCCCAAGGGAAATAGATTAAGTGATGTTTGCCTTCATTTGTCTTGGAAGACTAAGCAAATCTAGTGGCGAAAAGGTAGTATTGCAAAGGGCAGCTCCAAATTAAAGGTGAGTACTGCAGCAAGAACTGTTTTTTTTTTTTTTTTTAATACATTGGATGCTTAGATTTGTTTTTTAATTGGAATTTCACTGTAAAATAAAGCTCCCGTTTTGTTGAGTAAATGATCCCTTTAGGCCACTAATAATCACTGCAATAATTTTGTCAAAATTAAATGCAGCTTACTTGGTATTGCATCCAAAGAACCCTTTAGACCCTTGGCATATATATCAACAAATAGGTAAAGGCCACTGTAATCAATTGTAAGGATAATGTTGGGAAATAGGTTTGACATTTTACCTCAAACTTAGCATTGATTTCTGGGCAAAAGAGTGGGGGAACGGAAATTCTGGGAAACCAGTTTACTGAATTCCATGGGTGCAAGAAAGCAAGTTTATTCTTTTGTCAGTTTTAGAAATCCACATTTTAAAACAAAGAGGTAATTTTTCACTTCAAAATCAAGGAGAATTGAGTATACAACTAATTGTTAACAAAGAGAACAAGTAGTAAAAGAAATATGTAGGTTGTACTCGATAACCCCACCTTTTGAAAAAGCCGGCTGTTCTCATTCAGGCTTTGCAAAAATTAAAAAAATAAATAAAAAAAAACGGTATTAATGAAGCACTTACCCCCAAAGGAGCGGCTTAATAATTATTATATCCGTAATATACGTTTACCACTCAACCCTCGCAACCCATAGATTTAAAAGTCACAGTCCTTAATGCTTCTTCTTAATGCTTTATTCATCAACAAACTGGGATGGGAGAAGAACTTTCTTTGAGATGCTCTTTGGTTGATTTCTTTTCCTTTGCTTCACTTGCAAAGACTCACAGGATTGCGGGAGACAGCAATATAAAACTGGATGATGACTTTATCAGGGAAGAAGGAAGTAAATCTCTGACCCAGAATAAACGATAAGAGTCACTCTGAATGACCTCTCCCGCTTGACTGATTGGAATCCCGGGGCAATGTTGAACCCAAAGTCACAGGCCACAAGCACCTGTCTTGCTGACTTATGTACCAACATCCCTCAGCCTCTGGACAGTACCTCTTTCTTGGGCTTTTCACTCACTTGATCAATAGCCCGTATGCTGCTCCTAAGCGATCGATCACCCAGTTTCATTTCGCTTGACTCTGCTTCTCCCGCAAGGATTCCTAGTTTCTCTGCTCCTTTGTGGCCCGTTCCCCTCCCCGCAGGGGCGGCCAATGACATCAGCGACTACATGCTGTAAGATGTCATCTGTTCCTCCATGAGGACCGGTTCCTCACCTATCTCGCAAGGGTGAAGCTCCGTTGGCTTCCCGGAGGGGAAAAACCTCCACCTCCACCTCCGGGAACCAGGCTGGCTCTCTTGCTCCTCAGAGCAGGACTCGACTCGAACTCCCGGGCACCACGTGACCCCCCTTTTTATATGAGAGTCCCGGGCTTTACCAAGCAAAACAATGATTGGTCGAGACAATCACATAAACTACCTGTCACTCAAATGGTAATTTGACAACAACAGGCCTACTGTAATAGCATAAGCCTGTTCTAAATTTACCTGAAATAGAAAGCTAGAAAAAAGGGTCACCTACCTAAAAGTAGGTGCCCACTGCATTAAGTACTGTTGACATACGTCAAATGGTTATGAACTGTCATAGTGCTAGGTTCACACATGTGGACCCGGACCAGTGTATAGACAGTGAATGCACAGTGGATGGACCATAGGTTATGTTCCTGGATAGAAAACTGGTTACAGGGGTGTCTCCAAAGAGTGGGGATAAATAGCTCATACTCGGAATGGTCTAGTGTGGTAAGTGGGGTCCCCAAGGAGCTGTCCTGGGACCAATTCTGTTTAGTTTATTCATAAACAATATAGAGGATGGGATAAACAGTTCAATCTCAATATTTTCAGATGATACAAAGCTAAGCAGGGCAATAACTTCACAGCAAGATGCGGAAACCTTACAGGAGGACCTCAATAAAATAATGGGTTGGGCAACAAAATAGCAAATGAGGTTTTATGTTGAAAAATATAAGGTAATGCATTTGAGTGTTAAAAATACAAATGCAAGTTATTTGCTAGGGGGGAACCTCTGGGGGGAATCCAGGATGGAAAGGGACCTGGGGCTCCTATTAGATGACAGGTTCAGCAATGGCATGCAATGCCAAGCTGCTGCAAGCAAAGCCAACATAATATTAGCATGCATTAAAGAGATAAAATGGAAATTCTCCCACTCTACAAGACTGTGGTCTGACCGTATCTGGAGTATCTCATCCAGTTCTGGGCACCAGTCCTCAAAAAGGGACTAGCGGATCTCAGCTATAGGGAAAGACTACGAGCATTGAAACTATTCTCTCTGGAGAGGAGACGCTTGAGAGGGGATATGATAGTGATACAAATACCTCAATGGTGACATAGGGAAAAAACTTTTCAGTGAAAGGGAGTTTAAAAAGACACGGGGCCATTCACAAAAATTGTAAGAGAATTGGTTTAACTGTAATCTGCGTGGAGGGTTCTTTACTGTCAAGAGCGGTAAGGATGTGGAATTCTATTCTACAAGCAGTGGTATCAGCAGGGAGTGTCGATAGTTTCCAAAGCTTTTAGATGGGCATCTTAACGTTCGCAACTTAAAGGGATTTACGATGTACTATTAACGTAAAGACCCTTTTCACATTGTGGTGGTGCCAGCGTTGGCGGTAAAGCGCCGCTAGTTTTAGTGGTGCTTTACCGCTGTTATAGCGCCGCTTTTCAGCTGTTAGCAGAGTGCTTTTAACCCCTGCTAGCGCGCGAGGAAAGGGTTAATAGCGTCCGTGTAACAGCGCTGCCTAAGCGCTTTGCAGGCATTTTGGCAGCGCTGCTCATTCATTTTAATGGGCAGGGGCGGTGCGAGAGCAGTGTATACACCACTATGTATACACTGCTATGTATGTATACAAAAGATGCTGCTTGCAGGACTTTTTTCCTGTCCTGCAAGCTCACCACTCCAGTGTAAAAGCACTTAGGTTTCACACTGGGGTGGCTTGAGAGGCACTTTTCAGGCACTATTTTTAGGGCTAAAACGCCTGAAAAGCGCCCCAGTGTGAAAGGGGTCAAACACACGCACACACACACAGCCCAGGTTGAACTAGTGTCTTTTTTCGGCCTTACCGTCTATGTAACTATGTAACCTCATAAAAAAAAAAAAAAAAATTGGTATGGGGGTAGTTTAAGTCATAATGTGCTAGCATGCACACTAGCATACTATGACAGACTTATCTGAAAACGAAGCCCTCCAGCGGCACAATGTCACAGCTGAAGGCGCTTCCATCTTCACTCATCTTTCTCCTGGGTTTGCAGGCTTTCGACGATATGAATGGCAGAGCTGGCCATCAAATCACTTCCGCACAGGCACGCAGGAGTCACTATTTACTGCATGGCTCTGAAGGGACAGCGCGAGTATGCCATTCCTTCAGAGCGTTTGCACGGCGCGAATATACCATTCCTTCAGAGCGCTTGCCTCAACCCCATTTGCTGTCTTAGTCACATGACTTGACAAAGAGCCACACCCCAAAACACGTTGTCAGGACGACAGCAAACATCTCTGCACTCTTTCCCCCGGCTTGTGTTCCATCTACGTCTCTGTGTACCAAGCCTCGTTTTTGATCAGTGTTCCCCCGAATGGATGACGTCACGCTCGGGCGCTTCCATATGCCTGTCCACAGAGCTGCTCGTTAGCTCCTCTCCTTCAAGCGGCTGTTCATCATCGGTGTCCCCCAGTCTGACGGTTGACTCCATCCACCCGGCTTGACACCCATCCCCCTACATCGGGTTCTGCTCATTTCAGACGAGGAGCTCAGCTCGATCACCACAGCATCGTTCCATAGGGCTGGACCATAGCCCATCGCTTGCCAAGGTACTTAAACAGTGTTGTTCACGCTGACTTATTCCATCTACCTGAGGAGAGTTTTGCATTCATTGGTTTTCATTATTTTACATAATTTTTTTAATAAATTTCCTTTTGTTTTTAACTATATCGGCACTATCAGAGACTGTTTCAAGTGTTTACAGCGATCATCTGCTTTCTTCACAAAGAAGTTTCAATTCAGTGCTTTTGGTTGTGGCTGTTTTTTATGAGTGTTGTTTTTGTTTCATTTCCAACGCCGCTCCTGGTGCGGAAGCTCCACACAGCTGCTTTTTGGTCTCCTACAAGGCACCATACATTGTCTTCAAGGGAACCTGTGTCCTGGTCCCACAACGCCAGACTTCTTGTGGTTACCTCATCTTCTATATACAGTAAATTCTATATAGTTAGTTTGTTAGGCTTCCTGTCAGTTAGTTACTTTTGGTTATATGGTTGTAGTTCACTTGTATCTTCATGTTTGCTTGTTTTCTGTTTGGTGTGTGGATGTCTTTTGTTTTATTATTAATAAATACACTTCACTATATATAGTCTGGTCTAAGTTTCTAAATGTAGCCACGCAGATCTGGCCATCTCTGCTGCAAATTTCTGACATAAAACTGCCCAACAACAACCAGTCCAGTATTTGCTGTCCTTTATTTCTAGATGCTTCTAGGGGAGGATATTGGTCCTGTGGAATTGGCATTAGGGAGTAAAGATCTTTGCCACCTGATCTTGCAGGATTGCACTAGTGAAAAACTGCTGAAATATATTTAGGTGGTGCGTACCTTAGTTGATTACGGCAGATGTTCATTGGGAGAAATACAGTGTTTGGTTTAGGTTTGTTCTGATTTAGCTTCACCTAGTACTTCTCAAGGCCATGATGTTTTCACTTCTTCCTTTGGTATGGTTGGATCACAGGTTAACTTTCTGGTAAGGTTGCTGGAAAATGGCACAGATTTCTTCTTTGGGTAGTACTCAGCTTGTTCACAACAGATGCTGTTAATTTGTATTACTGATGTGCTTTTTCTACTCAGACAAGGCACCTGTAAACTAAACGTTGTGCCTGCTGATGGCGTTCATTCTGCCTCAATGCCTGCCTCTGATGATCTGCTGTCCATTGCCAAGCCTGCTTCTGATCTGATGATCTGCTGCCAAGCCTGCCTCTGATGATCTGTTGTCTGCTGCCAAGCCTGCCTCTGATGATCTGTTGTCTGCTGCCTCAATGTCTGCCTCTGGTGAGTCGCTGTCTGCTGCCAAGCCTGTCTCTGGTGGTCTGTGGGCCATTGCCAAGCCTGTCTATTCTGATTTCCTGGCACGTTGCCCAGCTGGACTATGCCGATTCCTGGGCTTTTGCCCAGCTTGACTATGCTAATTCCCAGACCATTGCCCAGCTGGACTATGCCGATTCAAAGGCCACTACCCAGCTGGACTCTGTTAACAAGGTTACGCTTCCATCTGCTGATGGGTCTGAAACTTCAGCATTTCCATTGTCATGTGGCTTGCATGGGTTACCCATCTGGTGTAAGATTCCTATTGTTCCTGTCCTGAGTTCTTTTTGCAGCTATTTTCTCCTGTTGCACCAAAGCCAAGAGGTCCAAATACCCACTTTGAGCATGAGAGCTGCACCTGCTATTAAAGCCCCAGTAGTAGAGGTCCCCTAGGGAAGGGCAGAGTTCCAACTGAACCTTGTCCTTACCTAGGTGTTATCTCTGCGATTGCAGATGCATTAGGGGACCCGGTTTTGGTAACCCTAAGCTTTGGGGAAGGAAAAATGTAGAGCAGTCTCAAACAACCTTGATGGGGAAGGTCCAGTTGTGATAGGGCACCCTGGCATCAGAGAACCTGTATGGACCGCAGACTTCAATGTTAAGCCTGCAGAATCCCAACACTGGGATGTATGCTACATTAAAGAATTGTAAGCTTCTAGTGTTCTAGCTTCTAGTGATCTCCTCAGGGATCTGGCCAGCAGGAAACCCAGCCAGTCTGGTGGTGGGACACGGAGCATTCGGAGGCCACTCCTTAAGGCTAGGAAAGTGTCAGGACCTGGTTCGTCTACTGTTGGCATTGAGGTTCCCTGGGTGGAAAGTTGTAGTTCCAGTGTCCACCAGCAGGTGTCTCCCAGCAGACAGCAGTTTTTAGTAACCAGTCTCCACCTGTTGCTGGTAGGGTACTTTTTTTTTTTTTTTTAAATCTTTTTATTGAGTATAAGACATACAAACAGAAAACAACAGTAAACCCGCTACAGCATTGGGACTAGACCCACGCAGGGGCCAGTGCCAGCCGGCAACTGGGCTGTTTCCATCATTAGTGACATACAGCTGTAGCACGTCTATAAGAAAAGAACAACAAACAACATTGTGCTGTATTGGCTCCTGCTCAATTGAAATATCTAAGGATCAGATCATTCATTCGAGACCCAAGGGACAATAGATATCAAATAAACCCATATCAGAGATTACAATACAAAAGTGTCACCCAAAGTATCAAAATCACATCCACCCGTAGAGTGGTATTATGTACATGCTCAATCAGTCTGCGGTTGCCGTGGAGGCCTCCGCCAGCCATTTGGCCCACACTCTACGGTATTTTTTGGGGCATCCTCTATTTTGGTAGGTTTCCTTATAAAGTGGTAGTACTTTATTGACATGTGTTTTCCATAGCAATATTGACGGCGGGGCACGTTTTTTCCAGCAGAGAGTGATCATTTTTCTGGCATAGAAAATCAGGAGTCCTATCAGAGTCCTCTCCGCTATCCTGGGGGCTAATGCTTCTACTAAGCCTAGAAGGCATATCTGCGGGGTCGGGGCTATATCTATTCCCACCACTTCTTTTATTACAGATATTACTTGTGACCAGTAGTTTTGAATTGCTGGGCAGGACCAGAAGATGTGTATAAAGTCGCCCGGATCCCCAGTACACCTCCAACACTCCGAGGACAGGGAGGTTCTCATTTTATGCATTCTATACGGGGTAATATATGCCCGGTGTAGTATTTTGTATTGTATGAGGCGGTCACGAGGTGAGACCAGGATTTTGAAGGGGAAGTCCCACATGTCCTCCCAATCCTCGGAGTCCAGTCCCGGGATGTCTTGTGTCCATCGCTGACGGAGCTTTGACAGATCTGGATAGGAAACTCTAAGGAGATGTACATAGAGGACCGAAGTCGGTTTCCTGGTGCATTCATATCTTGTGACCCTCTCCAGATCGGATTGCACTATTTGCGTGTCATTGGGTAATATTTGGGCTTTAAACGCATGAGACAGTTGCATATAGCGGAATAAATGCGAGGGGGGAACATTATTGTGGCACACTAGATGATTGAAGGGGTGTATTGCCGTGCCGGTGGTGAGGTCAGATATCAGTTTAATGCCACATTTGGCCCATATTTTGGGGTCTGGTAGTGAGTAAAGATGGGGTAAGGTCGGGTTGTCCATAGGGGGGCGTGTGGGGATACTGCATTCCATGGGAACTTCTCAAGTCCCAGTCCTGCCTTCCAGGCCCTTAGAGTCGTGTGCATGGAGGTGGTCAAGTCATATGGAGCCTTGGGACCTCGAAGGGGTAAATGTGTTAGGGCCTCCACAGAACCGACCACCGCAGCCTCCAGAACTGCCGCGGGGTTGGACGCGTCCGGCACTAGCCACCAACCTGCCGTGACCAGCTGAGCTGCCAGAAAATATTTCTGGCAGTCTGGAAACGCCAACCCCCCCTGCGACACTGGACGCATCAGTGTGGACAGTTTAAATCTAGGGGGGTTTGAGCCCCAGAGGAAGGAGGAGAACATTCGGTTCAATTTTGTAAAAAATGAGCAAGGTATCCATTGTGGGGAATTACGGAATAGGTATGTAAATTTAGGTATGATTTTCATTTTAATTAAGTTAATGCGGCCTAATAAGGATAGAGGAAGGTTCTCCCAGGCTTTTGGTTTAGCTTTGACTCCTTGGACCACCGGGTCTAGGTTAAGGGGGATAAAGCTGGATGCGTCTCTCGAGACGCGCACCCCCAAGTACACCATTTCGTCTATCCATTGCAGTTGGAGATCTGGCGGGGCTAGTCTTTTTGCCTCAGGGTCAATAGCTAGTAACTGGGATTTTGTCCAGTTCACCCGTAATCCTGTTATTTTAGAGAATTTCGTCAATACTTGCAGCACCCCTCTAAGGGAGGAGTCCGCGTCGTTCAGAAAGAGTAGGAGGTCATCCGCGTACAGAGCTACCCTCTCCTCCAGCCCCGCTATTTTTAGTCCTTTTATGTGGGGCGAGACCCGCAGTGCCTCCGCCACCGGTTCCATAGCTATTGCGAACAGTGCTGGAGAGAGAGGGAAGCCCTGCCTGGTACCCCTGGACAGTGGGAAGGGGGGAGAGACGTCACCCCCCAGTCTGATGGCCGCCCTCGGGGATTTGTATATAGTTTGCAGCCACCCAATAAAAACCAACGGAAATCCCCTTCCCCCGCAGAGTTTCCCAGAGAAATGGCCATTCGATCGAATCGAATGCCTTTTCGATATCGAAGGAGGCAACCGTTCTAGTGCCCACATTATCATGTATGGCATGCAAGTTGGTGAATAGTCTGCGGAGGTTAATATCCGTTGATTTATTGGCCATGAATCCAGTCTGGTCTGTGTCTATAATGGAGGGCAGAAGTGGGTTGAGTCTAACAGTAATTAATTTAGATAAGATTTTGAAGTCAATGTTGAGAAGTGCTATGGGCCTGTATGAGGCGCACTGTTTGGGATCTTTATTGGGCTTAAGGATTAGAATAACGTGCGCGTCTGCCATGGAGGGTGGGAGCGCTCCCTCCCTCAGACATTGGGTATACAGGTCTGCCAACAGGGGGGCTAGGAGGTCCGCATGAGACCGGTAGAATTCGACGGGTAGACCATCAGGGCCCGGGGCCTTCCCAGTTGCCAATGAGTTAATAATAGCATGTACTTCCTCTGTAGTGATAGGCCTGACCAGATGTGACCTCTCCTCGTCTGAGAGCCACCCCAGGGCCAGGGGGTCCAGGAGAGGTGCCATCTCGCCAGGAGTCATATCCTGAAGGAGCGTGGTACTGTATAGTGTCTGATAGAAGGTCTGAAACTCCTTCAGGATACCCTTTTGGGATGTAATAGATTCACCTGTAGGAGAGACCAATTCGGGGATCAGAGTCATAGGGGTGTCGTGATGAGACATCATTGCTAGCAGTCTACCATTTCTATCACCCTGCTCAAAGAATCTCTGTTTGGTGTGGAATAACTCTAAACGTGTGATCTCAGTGAGATGGAGTTGGAGATCTCTTTTTGTGGACTGCAGTCTATCAAAGTTGGAGATCGAGGGGTCAGACCCGTAAGTGGCTGATGCCTCTTCAATCTCCCCCTCCAACCGTGTTGTGCTTGCTTGTTGATTTACCTTCACCGCCTTAATTGCTGACATATAGTGTCCTCTAGTAAACGCCTTGAAGGCATCCCAGACTGTGGGAGGAGAGGATGACCCCGCGTTATGTTCCCAAAATTCACATAATGTTTGTGGGGTCTGCTCTGATATCTCGTCATGGGAGATCCAGTGGGCCCCAAGGTGCCACATGGAGCCACTGCGTTTTTCTCGGGTCAGCATAGTGATCTTGAGGGGGGAGTGATCAGAAAGTCCACTAGATAGATAGGTTGCCTCCACTATGTCAGTTAACATAAGTTGATTTGCGAACACATCAATTCTGGAGGAGGTTTTATATGAGGTAGAAAAACATGAGTAAGCTTTAGTCTGGGGATGTAACCACCTCCACCCCTCAGTAACCCCTGCCGAGTGTGTCCACCCCAGCAGGTCGCCCGTACAGGACTGTGATGGTGTGGGCCTGTCAAGATCAGGGGAGAGGGTGTTGTTGAAGTCTCCTAGGATTAACAATTTAGCTGGACAATACGGGGTAATCCTCTCCAAAATAGTGTACAGCACTTCCGGTTTGAAAGGTGGTGGGATATAAACACCTACTATAATATACCTTTGTTGCCAGGCCCTCAATACCACAATTACAAATTTGCCATGGGGGTCTGTATGGACCGCCTCAACTTTACATGGGTAGGATTTATTTAACAGTATTGAGACCCCCCTGGCATATGAGGAATACGTGGCATGGAAAGTTTTATGAAACCAGGGCTTTTTCAATGCCATCAGTTTGCCACCCATCAAGTGGGTCTCCTGTAGGATCAGTACCTGCGGGTTGTGCGCCTTGACATACTGGAACATCAGTGCCTTTTTAAATTTGGAGTTGAGGCCTCTGACATTCCAGGATATCACCGACATTGTTCCCTGATCATGTGATGTCATGATCCCAGGGGAGAATTGCTAACTTCAGGGTGAACGAGTCCCATCTGAGTCCCACTTGATGAGTGTTTTTAGAGCAAGAGCCAACCGCACATAACACATAGAAACCATAGAAAACAATACAACTTCCCAAGCACTGTGTGCTTTTCCTACCGGTACCCAGACCCCCCAAAAAACACTGGGGATGGGCCGGGAGCCGGTCTATACCCAAAACTGAACTCAACATTGTAAAGCGGTAACCTGTGAACTAGGCCACATTACAGTCCTCCGCAGCACCGAACAGAAGCCTCGGAGGCGAGATTGGGGGGATGTGTATCCTGTCACGGCAAGAGGGACCTGGTGACAATTTCTCTAGTTAGATGGAGAGCACCAGGTCTCTGGTTTCTTGTGAACCTACCCAATCGTGGGGGTTCAATGTGGATCACTCGTCGAGGTACTTTTGAGGTGGCTTCTGTACTTACAGGAAGTTTTAGTAGGATGTAACGGGCAAGGATGTGGGAAATCCGTGCATCTGATATCCTCATGGGATCAGGTCGTCAATGCAAGGTGGTCAGCCAGTCGTCAGCATCTGCTGGGTTATCAAAGAACCGGATTGCTCCAGCATGTTGGACTCGCAGGCGGCTGGGGTAATGCATGCTATATTTTATGTTCTTATCCCTGAGCCGTCTACGAACATCGTTGAAGGTTTTCCTCTTCCGCTGCAAATCGGCTGAAAAGTCGGGGAAAAGATGAACGGAGGTGTTACCATAACTGAGTGTGGGATGTTTGCGGGCTTCAGAGAGGATCTTATCCCTGTCCCAATAATTGAGGAAGCGGACCAGAAAAGGTTGGGGGAGGTTCCCCGGGATGGCGCGGCCGGTGGGCACCCGATGGGCCCTTTCAACTACGTAGGTAGGAGGGACATCTGTGAGGCTCAGGAGATTTTTAAAGAACTCTTCCGCAAATTCAGCCGGGTGGTCCCCTTCCTCTTTCTCAGGTAGCCCCAGGACCCTGACATTATTGCGTCTGAGTCGGTTTTCGGCGTCATCTGATTTTGCGACATGGGACTGTACCGTGCGCTGCAACTCAGCAATGGAGGAGGCATGCGTGGCGGTAAGATCTTCGGTGGCGGATACTCTGGTCTCAGTTTCAGTCATTCTCCCTCTTATTTTGTCAAGGTCATTCCTGATAAAATTGCACTCCTCAGCAAGATGGTCGATGCGCACAAGCAGTGAGGTCCTGCTCCGCTCGATCGCAGCGAGGATCGTGGCTGTACTATCTTGCGACAGCGGGGCCGACTCCTCTGTCACTGGAACCTCCCCGGGGCACATCTCCATTTCAGCTAATAAGGCCCGGAGTCGTCCAATCAGTATGGGGTCTGACTGCGGCGAAGAGAGTTGTGGCTGCCGGGGCGATGAGCCGATCCCAGCGGCCCTGGAGTTCTTCTTCCCCTTTCTGGAGGGGGGGGAATCTGATGAGCCACTAAAGGGGGCCCCAACAGAGGAGCAACTCGTGCCCAGATCAGTGACCAGGAGGCAGCCGCGGTCGGCCCAATGGAGCAGTGGGTAATGAGCCAGGGAGAGCACAGTCCAGGCAGGCAGACAGCAATTCCCTGCAGCCCCCCTCTTCACAGCAATCCCCTGAGCAGAGGCAGTCCAGTAAGGGTGGAAAGCTGGGAGTGAGATCAGGAAAGGCCCAAAGCAGGAGGGACCCAGGCAGAAGGATGGCAAAGACACCAGGCCCCTGGGCACCTACACTGGCCCACACAGGCAGTCCCCACCGGTCAGCACACCAGGCCACCGCAGGGAGATGGATGGATGGTGAGGCAGGTGGGGGCAGCAAGAGCTGCGCTCTTGATTTGAGGCCGGGCCGGCCGCGGCGCACTTCTGCGGGGTAGCCGCTCAGGAAACAGTGCCGTCAGGCAGGCTCCACTAGGCCGCAGCAAGCGCCCCCCAGCAGACAATCAGACCAAGCCAGGCAGGTGGGGGGGCAGGCAGGAGGGGGATGGAACACAGTCTCAAGGACGGATGGCAGTCTCTTACCCCAGGCTGGGATCAGCTCGCTCCGGCCAGGTACAGGTCAGCAAGATGGTGGCTGCAGGCCTGAGCAATGCACGGCCCCCCGGGTGACCACGGCTGAATCCCCACTCAAGATCCGCTCAGGACTCAACAGGGGACAGAGAGGAACAGATTGGCAGGTTGGGTGGTCTTTTTGGGCAGTTGGGTGGGTGGATGGCGAAGGATTGAGTTCAGGATACCCGCAGCTCCTCTCAGACAGTCTCCTCCGGTTAGTACACCAGGCCAAAGCTGGGAGATGGATGGATGATGAGGCAGATGGGGGCAGCAAGATCCGCACACTTGATTTGAGGCCTGGCCGGCCGTGGCACACTCCCGTGGGGTAGCCGCTCAGGAAACAGCGGTGTCAGGCAGGCTTCACTAGGCCGCACTAGGCCGCACTAGGCTGCGGCCGCCGCGAGCGTTCCCAGTGGCACAGCAGGCAATCAGTCCACACCAGGCAGGTGGAGGGCAGGCAGGAGGAAGGATAGAACACTGTTTCAAGGACAGATGGCAGTCTGTTACCCCAGGCTGGGATCAGCTCGCTCCGGCCTGGTACAGGTCAGCAAGATGGCGGCCTCCCGGACGACCACGGCAGAATCCCCACTCAAGATCCACTCAGGGCTCAGCAGGGGAAGGAGAGGAACAGATTGGCAGGTTGGCTGGTCTGTTTTTGGCAGTTAGATGCGAAGGATTGAATTCAGGATACCCGGAGCTCCTCTCAGACACGTCCGCCGCCGCTCACATCCGGACACGCCCCTCGCTGGTAGGGTACTTTAATCTCTTCTCTACTAGTTCACCTTGTGTCAATGTTTTGATTTGCTTGCTGTGCTCCAGTTTCTGATCTTGATCTTCCTCTAGCACTGCATCCTGTACCAAAATGCTGCCTTACATCTGCACTGCTTGTTCCTGTACCCAGTCCTGATTCCTCCATTCCTTGCATCTCTGGTATTCCCTGTTACCTGTGCTCTTAATTATCTATTTATATTGTACATACTGTATATAGGCAGTTTGTTAGGCTTTCTGTCAGTCATTTTGGTTAGTTGTAGTTCACTTGTATCTTCATATTTGCTTGTTTTCTGTTTGGTGTGTGGATGTCTTTTGTTTTATGATTAATAAATTTACTTCACTATATATTCTCTGGTCTCCGTTTCTAAGTGTAGCCAAGCGGATCTGGCCATCTCTGGTGCAGATTTGTGACATCGTGTCCTCCTGACTGCTGATTCTGGTCTTAGGTCTACTGTAGCCATTATTGTAGTTTTGCCCTTTTAAAAGAGAGGATTGTGATCGCATAAAAGTGAATCCATCACCCAGGACTCTTCATAAGGAAGAGAGGAAGCCACCTCTGTAAATACCAAAATTCTGAATAACATGAGAAAGTAAAGAAAACATGACAGTTATGCTAGGCATAGTGCTTCCATTAACCTCGTGGCCACAAAGTTCATTTAAGTTTTAAAGTTTTGACATTCTTTGTGGATGAGCTACCCCTTAGTGTGTCTGAAAATTATTTCAGCTACAGGTTCCACTAAGCAAGCACAAGGTTTCCTCAGCCACCCAGACATAGGATGTCCAAAAGCCCTCAAATTACCAAATATGTACTGGATGGTCAGACTGTGAAGGAGAAAATGCCATGTTAACGAATGCCAAACATTTAAAAAAGGAACAGCCACAGTCTAAACACCATACAATCTTCATCATGCCAATCTCTTCCGAAATATTAGTATTTAGTCCATATTCATATAGCGCATCTCATAAAATTAGAATATCATCAAAAAGTTAATTTCAGTAATTCAATTCAAAAAGTGATATATAGACTGAGTGATATATTTCAAGCAATTCTTTCTTTTAATTTTGATAATTATGGCTTACAGCTAGTGAAAGCCCCAAATTCAGTATTTCAGAAAACATAATATTACAATACAAAAAAAAGGATTTTTAATACAGAAATGTTGACTTGCTAAAACTTATGTCCATGAACAGTATAGTATGCACTCAATACTTGGCCTAGGCTCCTTTTGCATGAATTACTGCATCAATGCGGTGTGGTACGGAGGTGATCAGCCTGTAGCACTGCTGTGGTGTTATGGAAGCCCAGGTTGCTATCATAGCAGCCTTCAGGTCGTCTGTATTGTTGGGTCTGGTGTCTCTCATTTTCCTCTTGACAATACTCCACAGATTCCCTATGGGGTTTAGGTCAGGCGAGTTTGCTGGCCAATCAAGTGCAGTGAAACCATGATCATTAAACCAGGTATTGGTACTTTTGGCAGTGTGGGCAGGTTCCTTGATTTCCAAATTAAATGCAAAATTTTCCATCGTCCATGATGATTTGGGGAGCCAGGTCATCTGCTGGTGTTGATCCACTGTTTTATCAAGTCCAATGTCAGCGCAGCCCTCTGGCAGGAAATTCTAGAGCACTTTATGCTTCCCTCTGCTGACCAGCTTTATAGAGATGCTGATTTTATTTTCCAGCAGGACTTGGCACCTGCCCACACTGCCAAAAGTATCAATACCTGGTTTAATGATCATGGTAGCACTGTGATTGATTGGCCAGCAAACGCGCCTGACCTAAACCCTATAGAGAATCTGTGGGGTATTGTCAAGAGGAAGATGAGACACCAGACCCAACAATGCAGACAAGCTGAAGGCTGCTATCAAAACAACCTGGGCTTCCATAACACCTCAGCAGTTCCACAGGCTGATCGCCTCCATGCCAAGCCGTATTGATGCAGTAATTCATGCAAAAGGCGCCCTAACCAAGTATTGAGTGCATACTATACTGTACATGGACATAGTTTTCAGTAAGCCAACTTTTCTGCTTTAAAAATCCTTTTTTTTTTATTGGTCTTATGTAATGTTCTAATTTTCTGAGGTACTGAATTTTGGGTTTTCACTAGCTATAAGCAATAACCATCAAAATTAAAATAAAGAAATGCCTGAAATAAATCACTTCACCATAAATGTTCCATTAATGCATGGCAAAGGTTTACAGAGAAAGCAAGTTTATGGTCTTTTGTCCCTTTAAAAAATGACAGCTGTCACCTGTATGAAACCTTCAAAAAACTATAGCACTGTTTGCACCATTTATTCCTACAAATAATGGTAAATTTTATTAAACTTTGAACATTTAATCTTAGCAGTAACTATTTCTCTTCCGCCAGATTTGAAAGAGAATCTGTGCCAACAAAATTGTTTCCAAAATGGAAAACCTATGATTTGAGGTAAAACTGTAACTATCAATGCAGTACAAAAAATGTGCAATTCCGCAGACATATCCAATTTTACTTTAAGATGACTAGTTTGTTTTTGTTGAATTCTCACGTTTTCTTTGCTTGACTGAAATACAGCCTGTAAAGAAGTTCCCAGACATTACCAGTCCCTTCTGTAGCCAAAGTACAATGTACATGTGTTCCCACATTTATCATTCACTACACTCCCGTCCATGTGCCTCTGAATGCCTGGACATATGAAGGACAGAATTCGGACTATATGTTGATGTTTAGAAAAAAAAGAAGTATTGTGGGTGCCACGTCTGTCAACACTTTCATTTCATAGTAATTTGGTGTTCTGTAATCAATTTAGCTATTCTGACAAATGTCATGATTTGCAAAGGTATGCATTTCCCAACTCAAAATATAAGCACTAATGCTTTTGCTTTCAACACTACCTTAACCCTGCAAAAAATGCGTTAACAGACCTCGATGCAGAGGACAACAAAACAGCTGTATGTTATTACACAATATGTAGGTTACAACATGGTTAAAAAAAAATAACAGTTTAATTTTTACCAAAGTTCATTGGGGCTCCCAACAAATAAAAATGTGACTGAAGCAGCTGAGGAACAGTGAGCAGGGATAGTCAAAGGTAAGAACAATGCCACCTTTAAATATGGTTCCGCTAAGATGAGATTCTAACATTAAACTGTGGAAAACTACTTGCATAGTCAGGTAATATATTTTAAAGGCTGCATAAATATGCACACTTAATATCTACAGCAGCCTTTCTCAACCTTTTTACTCCAGGAGGGGCCTAAAAATAATTCAGGTCTCTGGGAACCCTTACTAAAACTGATTCTTTTGAGCAAATGATAAATCCCCCTTACGTTGGTGGTCAATGGGAAGAATGCCTCCTATACAGTGGTGGTTAGAATGCCACCCTTAAGGTCAACTATAAAGATCATCCGTGTCATTCCACTGACTCTGCCAAGAGGCACTGGCGCTGAAACTATGCAGGCACCATCAGACGGGAGGTCAAATAACCAAAGATAAATCAACCCCTAGCAAACTGTGTACACACGGGCGGACTTTTCGACCGGACTGGTCTGACGGAACGAATCCGTGGGACAGTCCGACCATGTGTGGGCTTCATCGGACCTTCAGCTGACTTTTTCAGTCGAAAATCAGACAGACTTTAAATTTGGAACATGTTTCAAATCTTTCCGACTGACTTGAGTCCGGTCGAAAAATCCGCTCGTCTGTATGCTAGTCCGACGGACAAAAACCAACGCTAGGGCAGCTATTGGTTACTGGCTATCAACTTCCCTGTTTTAGTCCGGTCGTACGTCATCACGTATGAATCCATCGGACTTTGGTGTGATCGTGTGTAGGCAAGTCCGTTCGTTCGAAAGTCCGTCAAAAGTCCGTTGAAGGTCCATTGCCTTTGATGCCGAAAAGTCCACCCTTGTGTACACGCCATTAAGGAACCATAGGGTTCCACAGAATACTGGTTGAGAGTGATTGATCTACAGTAATATCTTCTAGAGGCAAATTCATATAGATGTTACACAACAGGATGAAAAGGCTCCCCACTGATACCCTCTTCAAATGTCAAAGTTTTAAAGGAATATTTTCTTTCATTTCATTTTGGAGTGTCTGTTGATATGTCCATTCTGGCCAGAAGCCATGATATTGCCATCACTTTTGCTTTGCCTAACATCCCTAATCCAAAAGTGTGCATTCTGGGGTAGTATGGTGAATCTAACCATAACAGGAATTTTCTTTGGTCCTTTTTATACTCACAAGTTGCAGGCTAATACATGGAAAAGTGAATAGTTTGCTAAATGCTCCCTGCCCTGTTAGAGGATTACCTTCAAAGGCAGAGGGTGCCCCTTTAAGTTTGACTTCACTTTTCTCCATTTTAGTTAACCACTTCACCCTGGAAGAATTTACCCCCTTAATGACCAGAGCATTTTTTGCGATACAGCTCTGCGTCGCTATAACTGGTAATTGCGCGGTCGTGCGACGCTGTACCCAAACAAAATTGATGTCTTTTTTTTCCCCACAAATAGAGCTTTCTTTTGGTGGTATTTGATCACCTCTGCAGTTTTTATTTTTTTGTGCTGTAAACAAAAGAAGAGCAACAATTTTGAAAAAAAAACACAATATCTTTTACTTTTTGCTATAATAAATATCCCACATTTTTTTCAAAAAAACTAATTTTTTCCTCAGTTTAGGCCGATATGCATTCTTCTACATATTTTTGGTAAGAAAAATCGCAATAAGCGTATATTGATTGGTTTGTGCAAAAGTTATAGCTTATACAAAATAGGGGATAGATTTATGGCATTTTTATTATTATTATATTTTTTACTAGTAATGGCGGCGATCTGCGATTTTAAAGGGGACTGCAATATTGCGGCAGACAAATTGGACACTTTTGACACATTTTTGGGACCATTGTCAATTCAACAGCGATCAGTGCTATAAAAATGCACCAATTACGGTATAAATGTCACTGACAGGGAAGGGGTTAACACTAGGGGGCAATTAAGGGGTTAACTGTGTTCCCTAGGTGTGTTCTAACTGTAGGGGGCTAGGACTGTCTAGGAGGAGAGAGAGAGATCGGTGTTCATACATAGTCTTCTCTCCCCTGAGAGAACCGGGATCTGTCGCGAGCGATCGCAGGTACCCGGCATTCATTGCGCCTGCCGGGCACTCGCATCAGTTCTGGGCACACGCTGCAGGCCCCTAGTGGTAAGGTAACGTCGTTTCGCCCAGCCATGCCATTCTGCGGCAGCTGGTCGGCAACCAGTTAAACAATGCAGCTTAGTCACCAATTCATCCCACGCTTGCTGCCTAGACAGTAAAGGATTATCACCACATTTATAAGGGCCTCATCCAGGTTATTACCCTGCTCACTTTGCTTTCTCCTGCTGTCAGCACGCTCCCAGTGCTAGACTATCAGCACTCAGATGATAATAACTAATTTATCTGAGCACTGGTGTGCAGGGAATTGCATGCAGTTAAAATACTGAATGACAGGCTGTGGTTGTACCTCTGTAATTGAACATCCAAGCATTTGCATGCATACATGGATCGATGCGTAGCCCTGGAGACAGACGGTTTGCATCCAGGGCCTCTTATCCATCCCTATACACATGCAAATGCAGAGTGTGCAGCTACACTCATACAGCCATAGCTTGTTATTGATTTGTACAGGTGGCTGTATGTAAACCCCAGTCATTTCCTGGTGATCCGGGGCCACATAACCACCACCTGCTAAACACTGTACAGCCCACTGTGCCCATGTGAATGAGGAATTTTCAAAGTTTGGGAGCCCATAAAAGCCCCTTGAAAAGCATATTTTCACCTTCTGAAAAGCTGGGAATGCTTTATGAAGAGGGAATAAAGGTAGCCATATAATGATCACAATTCAGCCAGCTCAGCAGAGACCAGCCTAATTTGATCAGTGTGTGGCAGATCCCACTCAACAGAGATCAATTGTTTGATCAACTTCTTTCCCTTGTTGGAGAATGTTGGAAAATGTTTCTCGATCAGCGGCCACAGCCACTGATCATGGTATTCTGAAATCAGCAAGTGCAAGTGTCAGAATACCACGTCCCAGCAGGAGGGATTTCTCTATTTAACTTGTTTGTGTGAACAGAGGAATCTGTCTTTTTTCTTTTCATTCAGCCCACCAGCTGAATGAAGAAAAGCTAAAAGAGGTCTCTTTCGAGCCTGCATATGTTGCCTGGTAAGGCAACCATGATCTAAATGTCCCACTATAGATATATAGGGGTTAATTTACTAAAGGTAAATAGGCTCTTCACTCTGCAAGGGAAGTTGCACTTTGCAAAGAAGTGTTCTCTGCAACTTAGTGAATGGGGGGAAGCTTTGCTAACTTCCATTCAAGCAAAAAAATTTTTTTTACATTTTCCTTACATGTAATTGGGTATTCTTTGCAAATGAAATTTCACCACATTAAAGCGGAGTTCCACCCACATTTTTCACTCCTCACCATGCAGCACTAATGTGCATCCTTAAAATGAATTGGCAATTTATTTATTTTTTTTCTGTTCACTTATCCGATTTATGCCTATATCTAATTTCACTTCCTCTTCTAGGGGGCCACCGAGCTGAACATCATTTCCGGTTTTGCATTGGCTCCTGGGAGATCTTGGTCAGCTTGGCATGGCGTCTATGCAAATTCTTGGCCAGCTTGGCATTTTTACGGCTCAAGCAACATTTAACATTGGCGTCTATGGAAAATCTTGGTCAGCTTGGCATGGCTATGCCATGCCAAGCTGACCAAAATTGCATCGCACTGCATATGCGCCAGATTAGAAGGTGCATGCTGGGTAGCCAGCATGCACGGAATCCAGGAAGAAGGACACTGTGGCTTCAGATACACAGGAGATGGCCGCGCTGTGCAGAAACTTCACAAAAGCAAGAAACTGATGCTGCACAGATAGAAAACTGGGCATAGTTTACAGCATACCTTTGTTACATTGCACAAGGTATGAATATGCTAGGGGTATTTTTGTCTTAAAAGTCTAATTTCGGCCAGAACTTCGCTTTAAACAAGCGCTGGAAAAAAAACTTCCCCTGCAAAGTGAATACTTAAACCACAATTATAGTGGTATTCTTTAAGTGGACAGTTTAAATATCTATAATATTAATAAAATTGTTTTGTAAAGTGGTATTAAAATTAGCTTTAGCTTTGCCCTATAATACAGCGAAGCTCCACCCAAAAGGGGAAGTTCTGCTTTAGGACTTGTCCCCTGCTCCACTCCAAGAATTGGTATTTTTGATTGGGGGGGCGGGTACCCAATTGTGACAGGTACCCGCTCCCACTTCCGCTCCAACTGCCAACGGCGATCGGAAGCAGAGGTTCTCCTCCCTCCCTGACAGAAGACTTTAGGACCATTCACATTGTGCAGCACTGCTTGTGTATGCCACCTGGCTCTAAAGCTGCAAGCTATCACAGCTGGGTGCCCACAGTTAAGATGCCGGTGCCAAGGAAAGACGACAACAGGTGAAACTGGCTGGGATGAGCACACCGCTGGATCCTGGGACAGATGAGTGGCTGTTTTTTAAAAGTCAGCAGCTACAGTTTTTGTAGCTGCTGCCTTTTATATTTTTTACAGGAGACTGGGCAACCCCTTTAAATATTATAAAAGACTTACTTATCTTGGTTGATGACGTCACTTAGCTTGGTCAGCTCTGACCGATAACGTCACATGCACATGCCAATACACTGTGCATTCATGGCACATGGTCTGTGCCATGACTGCAGACAGTGCTGTGCCACAATGGTGTCTCCCATGCCCATGTGCGAGAGTGGCATCATTGCGGATCAGCCATTTAGGCAGCCAGAGAGCACAAACGGAAGGAAGACCAGGTAAAGTTGGAAGGCTTTGTTTCACAGGTAAGTCTGTCATAATGTGCTAATAAGAAGTACATACTTTGTGTGGCCACCATTATTTTCCAGCACTGCCTTAACCCTCTTGGGCATGGAGTTCACAAGAGCTTTACAGGTTGCCACTGGAGTCCTCTTCCACTCCTGCATGACAACATCATGGAGCTGGTGGAAGAGGACTCCAGTGGCAGCCTGATGTTAGAGACCTTGCGCTCCTCCACTTTCCGTTTGATGATGCATCACAGATGCTCAATAGGGTTTAGGTCTGGAGACATGCTTGGCCAGTCCATTACCTTACCCTCAGCTTCTTTAGCAAGGAAGTGGCCGTCTTAGAGATGTGTTTGGGGTCCTTATCATGTTGGAATACTGCCCTGTGGCCAAGTCTCCAAATGGAAGGGATCATGCTCTGCTTCAGTATGTCATAGTACATGTTGGCATTCATGGTTCCCTCAAAGAACTGTAGCTCCCCAGTGCCGACAGCACTCATGCAGCCCCAGACCATGACACTCCCACCACCATGCTTGACTGTAGGCAAGACACACTTGTCTTTGTACTCCTCACCCTTTTGCCGCCACACACGCTTGACACCATCTGAACCAAATAAGTTTAACTTGGTCTCATCAGACCACAGGATATGGTTCCAGTAATCCATGTCCTTGCTCTGCTTGTCTTTGGCAAACTCTTTGCCAGCTTTGTTGTGCATCATCCTTAGAAAAGGCTTCCTTATGGGACAGCCATGCAGACCAATTTGATGTAGTGTACGGCGTATGGTCTGAGCACTGACAGGCTGACCCCCACCCCTTCAACCTCTGCAGCAATGCTAGCAGAACTCATACGTCTATTTCCCAAAGACAACCTCTGGATATGACGCTGAGCACGTGCACTCTACTTCTTTGGTCGACCATGGCAAGGCCTGTTCTGATTGGAACCTGTCCTGTTAAAGCACTGTATGGTCTTGGCCACTGTGCTGCAGCTAAGTTTCAGGGTCTTGGCAATCTTCTTATAGCCTGGGCCATCTTTATGTAGAGCAACAATTCTATTTTTCAGATCCTCAGAAAGTTCTTTGCCATGAGGTGCCTTGGTGAACTTCCAGTTACCAGTAGTGAGAGTGATAACACCAATTTAACACACCTGCTCCCCATTCACACCTGAGACCTTGTAACACTAATGAGTCACATGACACTGGGGAGGGAAAATGGCTAATTGGGACCAATTTGGACATTTTCACTTAAGGGTGTACTCACTTTTGTTGCCAGCAGTTTAGACATTAATGGTTGTGTGTTGAGTTATTTTGAGGGGACAGCAAATTTACACTGTTATACAAGCTGTACACTCAATACTTTACATTGAAGTAAAGTATAATTTCTTCAGTGTTGTCACATGAAAAGATATAATAAAATATTTACAAAAATGTGAGAGGTGTACTCAATTTTGTGAGATACTGTATAAATAATAGCACGTGAAATATGGAAAAAATAAATCACATACCAGATACCACATTTAATGTATTAGCTGCAAGCTCCTCTCAGAATACAATTTTTTTGTAATAGTCCTTTAATACAAATAAAGCTTCCTTACTTTTTTGGAAAAGTGCTCAATACGAGGAAATTAACACAACAACAGCACATGTTTGGTAATAAATACAAACCTTTCATTTACTGAAATATATCGAGACAGCCCCACACATATGCCACATTTTAAAACAAACAGTAACACTGTTTATGGGGAAAGATATGTAAATCTGTCACTTTTACCTCCCTACACATACCACTGTTATTGCTGAACACACTGAATACCTCCTCTTCAAGTCTAGGACATAACCTTAAGAAAACATGCCATTCCAGGCAATTAGGTTATTGGTGAAAATGACACGGGAATGTAATGAAAACCACAATTTGCTTTAGTTCATTAAGTGTTTCTTTGCAATGCTTCAGGTGTATTTACTTTGTATAAACATATGCACTACAAAGGGTTTTTGGTTTAATCCCTCTTCACAAAGGACAGAAAAAAAAGGATAAAGGAATACAATATGGGGTTACACTTACTAAATCTACCATGGAAAGTATACAATTTCCAAGGGCTTTCTATGCACTCTCACATTCCATGAAATCTGCAGTAACTGAGAATAGGAGCCACTCTTTTACTATGTAAATTACCAGACTAAAAAAGGCCGTTCCATCATGTCAACTTGTTTTAGGCATCCTGCATTTATTTACAGTGTCTGCAAATACCTATGTTTACATTGCTAAGATTTGGTGGTAAAACATGTCATGTGTTATGTTAAAATAGAGCATTATTATAACAAATCGATCATCTTTTCTTACTATAAAGTGGTCATTTTAACAATCTCAGTCAGCCTAATCATGGAGTTGTGTAAAGATAATTATTTTTCAAGAACATAAAGCCTATAGATAAAAATAAGCAAGGGACCATATGTTTTTTGTTTCCAGCATTTTCAGCTGAGAACTGCAAATCCTGCACTACTAAGAATTCTTTACAGACATGTTTGAATAACATATAAGGATATTAACAGAACAAAAGTCCAAATGCAGACATTGAAAGAAAAACATTTTGCTGATTCTGATTAACAACTGCTAAATTTAAAACATTATTTAAGGCAACTTTCAAGGTACCCTCATGTAGGATTAAACCATTTGCAGACCTAGTTCCCAACATGAATGGTTGCAATGGCCAATCAACAAGGGGACGTTATTGGTGGATCTTCTAGTGTTGCAGAGTGCAAGAAGTGCCAGACCCACATTACTGTGATCCTGCAAACATGGTTGGAACATGGGTGTGAGCTCCCAAGATACAGCCCTCCGTACTGGCCAACTGGCATCAGCTAACAGGTGACAGGATGGCACACGAATATCAAATTTAAAAAGGGGTGTTTCAGTCAAGAAAAGTTTAGTACAGACAAAGTGGAAGAACCAGGCAGAAAATTAGGACAGCCAACAGACAGTAGCCAAAATTCAGATTGGCTGAATTTATAACCAAGAACAATGGTTTGGATGAGAATAAGAGGAAAATATGAGGGGAGAATTACTAAAACTGGTGCACACAGAATCAGGTGCAGCTGTGCATAGTAACCAATCAGGTTCTAACTTCAGTTTGTTCAATTAAGTTTTAAAATTAAAACCTAGAAGCTGATTGGTTATTATGCACGCCTGCACCAGACTATGAGTGCACCAGTTTCAGAAAGGCAGGGTTCACACTTATGCGAATTCACAATTCACATGACAGGAGAATGTGACCGGCTCTCACTGGAGCAGGGTCACACACTTCTGGGGCGGCCGCGGAGTGCACAGCAGAAGGGTCCTGTGCATCTGTGGCTCTGTTTCAGGTCCGAATTCAGGTAAAAATTCAGGCCAAATTCAGACCGGAAATGGTGAACGGGGACGCACCGGATCCCCTGCTGTGCCCAGCGGCTACACATGTTAACCCAGCCTACATCTCCCCCTTTGAGTCATAACAGAAAACAGAAGACAGGTCAGGTCCAAATCAGACCAGCAGATCAAGATATTTCAAAGGCAACTTTCTAAGTTGTGACAAGCATTAACAGACATGTTTGGTCAAGCCACCAAATTTTTATGTAGTACCTAGATGACACTGGGGTTTAGTTGCAGTGTCTTCACCACATTAGCAGTCATTTATCAGCAGGCTTGAGCCCAGGAACCAGTAAGCCCAACTAGACTTAATGCTGCATGGAAAGTGAATGAAAAAGGGATGGATGGGAGCTGCCAGCCAGCTAGGGGAGAAGAAAAACTGCTGGCTCAAATACTAAAGATGCCACTATATTATTTCAGCAATATTAGAGCACAATAAAGTTGTCCATAGGGTACATCAGACTAAAATATATGTTTCATTTACTAACCACAGTATAAAAACGGTGTCAGCTGATCAGACTGTAAATTAATTTCCCCAATTTCAGTGCTCACAAAACAATAATGTGGCATATATGTGTTACATACAATAGTACACTTGTAACAAGCATGTATGTGTATGTTAGAAACCATTAAACCCCCATGCGAACCATTAGCCTGCTGCTTTATTCCTGCTGTATTGGATTGCTTGTCAATTAAAGCACCAGAAGTTTAACAATAAAGGCAAACTTTTAAAACCAGACTTCACTACGGAGGTGTATGTTTTTATCTTTTGGTACCATACTACCATTGACTACTGAGTGGCGATCGTCTCCCCCAGTGGAAGCTAACCTTGGAACTGTCCCAACTGTTCTGGTAAGAGGCACCTGTTAACTACTATTATCTGGTGGTGGAGTCAATGTTCCCCTTTTTTGCACCTGTGACATCCCTTGGAGGAGTATACACTTTGGATGCTCTGTGATGGGACTTTGTTTATTAATTAATGGACTATATACACATTTTTAAGTGATTAATGTAATGAATTTGTGATATATGGATTTATATATGCACCAATAGTTGCACCTTTATATTTTTTATTTTGATTTTTAATTAATTTCACTTTTGAAATTTATTGAAGTTGAAATCATATGCACTTATATTTTGCAGTGCTGCTTTTTTGTTGGTTTATATTTAGAAAACATTAAAGTTGTACGTCATTTAGGAGGGATGGTTTCATAATACCTCAATACTCAAACATTCATTGGATAGGTTCCTGTAATTTTAACCTAATAATGAATGCCATAGGTCAGTATGTTTTATTATCTAATAACTGTTTCATCACTTATTGACATCTTTGAGGTTTGGGCAGGGGTTATGACAAGTGATTTGCTGATGCTGTCTTCATGTAAAAGAACAACTAAGACCACCAACTTTTTTATCGCAGGTCATTTAACTTTTGTTCTACAGCAGCCTGAGGGAGGATTAACTAAGTAACAGAGAGGTGAAAAGATCACTTTAGGGTTTACTTAATGAATAGCTCTATTCATGAAGAATGTCAAGTCAATGAAAATCGCCTCTATGTCTGCACTTTATTCCATCTGCAAACAGCCTGGCAGTAAAACCTTGTTAGACATGGTTTGCAGACCCCATACCAGGAGAGCTGAAGTGTAGTTGTGAGACTATTACAATACCATGCATAGTTAATGACAAATCTTGGCCTAGCCTAGGACCACGCATACCAGTGAAATCCCTTCAATTGATAATGTATAAAAACATATTACTGCCTATCTTGCATTTACTTTGAGCTTCATCTGGCAAATATACAAAACAATCGAAAATGAATTCAGGATTTTTTATTAAAAAATGGGGCACACGTAACTCTTTAAAAAAATACTGTTTACTCGTTTTCAACAGTGCTGCCCAATTCTTTTTTTATAGCAATTTGCTTTATAATTTGTTTTAATAAGTGATTAAACTAGTTAGACTTTCTGCGCCAATGCAGCTATTATAAGCAGCGTTCTTAATAAATAAACTGACCAATGCAAGAGAGCTCTTACACAGTATGCTTTAAAACTTATTGTACAAAGTTTTTATTTGTTTCTTCTGCCACAAGAAAGGGCACAGGACTGGATTTCTGGCAGGATCAAGAAGCCTTGATAAAGTATTCATACCCCTTGACATTTTCCACATTTTGTCATGTTACAACCAAAAAACGTAAATATATTTTATTGGGAGTTTATGTGATAGACCAACACAAAGTGGCACATAATTGTGAAGTGGAAGGAAAATGATAAATGGTTTTAACAATTTTGTACAAATAAATCTGTGAAAAGCGTGGCATGTATTTGTATTCAGTCAATACTCTGTAGAACCACCTTTTGCTGCAATTACAGCTGTAAGTCTTTTTGGGTATGTCTTTACCAGCTTTGCACATCTAGAGGGTGACATTTTTGTCCATTCTTCTTTGCAAAATAGCTCAAGCTCTGTTAGGTTGAATGGAGAGAATCTGTGAACAGCAATTGTCAAGTCTTGCCACAGATTCTCTGGGCCATTCTAACACATGAATATGCTTTGATCTAAAACATTCCATGGTAGCTCTGGCTGTATGTTTAGGGTCATCGTCCTGCTGTGAACCTCCGCCCCAGTCTCAAGTCTTTTGCAGACTCTAACAGGTTTTCTTCTAAGATTGCCCTGTATTTGGCTCCATCCATCTCCCCATCAACTCTGACCAGCTTCCCTGTCCCTGCTGAAGAAAAGCATCCCCACAACATGATGCTGCCACCACCATGTTTCATGGTGGGGATGGTGTGTTCAGGGTGATGTGCAGTGTTAGTTGCTTCACATGGGTTTTAGCCTTTTAGACTAAAACGTTCAATTTTGGTCTCATCTGACCAGAGCACCTTCTTCCACATGTTTGTTGTGTCCCCCACATGGCTTCTCACAAACTGCAAATGGGACTTCTTATGGTTTTCTTTTAACAATGGCTTTCTTATTGCCACTCTTCCATAAAGGCCAGATTTGTGGAGTGCACGACTTATAGTGGTCCTGTGGACAGATTCTCCCACCTGAGCAGTGGATCTCTGCAGCTCCTTCAGAGTTACCATGGGCCTCTTGGCTGCTTCTCTGATTAATGCTCTCATTGCCCGGCCTGTCAGTTTAGGTGGACGGCCATGTCTTAGTAGGTTTCCAGTTGTGCCATACTCTTTCCATTTTCAGATGATGGATTGAACAGTGCTCCATAAGATGTTCAAAGCTTGAGATTTTTTTTTTTTTTATAACCTAATCCTGCTTTAAACTTATCCACGACGTTATCCCTGGCCTGTCTGGTGTGTTCCTTGGCCTTCATGATGCTGTTTGTTCACTAAGATTCTCTAACAAACCTCTGAGGGCCTCCCAGAACAGCTGTATTTATACTGTGATTAAATTACACACAGGTGGACTCCATTTACTTATTAGGTGACTTCTGAAGGTAATTGGTTCCACTAGATTTTAGTTAGGGGCATTAGAGTAAAGGGAGCTGAATACAAATGCACGCCACACTTTACAAATATATATTTGTAAAAAATGTTGAAAACCATTTATCATTTTCCTTCCATTTCACAATTATGCACCACTTTGTGTTGGTCTATCAAATAAAATCCCAATAAAATACATTTACAATTTTTGTTGTAACATGAAAAATGTGGAAAGTTTCAAGAGGTATAAATACTTTTTCAAGGCACTGTATATTTGAACTTCAAGGCTAAGTAATAGAATAACTGCACATATTTTTGCAGGAAGCATGTTTTTTCCCCTAGGAGCCTGCCAATCATTGCAATTGAGATCAGTGGATCGTGGGTGCAATGTGAGGTTCCTGCAGGAAAGTCCTCCAGCTTTCTGCTCCTACCCCCACACAGGCTTTCTGTTAGAAAGCTGGAGGACTTGTGAATGGACTACAAGGGAAGCTCATCAGCACCCTCACAGTCCATTGAGAACTATAAGCTGTCAGTCGCAGTGGCTACCAGGACTTTAGTTTATTCATTCACAAATCCCAGGGAATAAATGATGCAGCTGTGCACCCACCATCACGGGGGGAGGGTTGTGGGGGAGGAACATGTGCTGGTACATGTTACATGTAACAAAAGGTTAATGGTAAATTTAACAGACCATAAAAAATATATTTATATGGGGTTTGCATACACTTTAAACCTAGAGAGGCTTGGTTTATAAGAAACAAAAATCACCTTAATTCCACAAATGACACATAAAAGTGTTCCACGTATCTAAACCCAAACAATTATACACTGTATTACCAAAAGTATTGGGACGCCTGCCTTTACAAGCACATGAACTTTAATGGCATCCCAGTCTTATGCCCCGTACACACGGTCGGATTTTCCGATGGAAAATGTGTGATAGGACCTTGTTGTCGGAAATTCCGACCGTGTGTAGGCTCCATCACACATTTTCCATCGGATTTTCCGACACACAAAGTTTGAGAGCAGGATATAAAATTTTCCGACAACAAAATCCGTTGTCGGAAATTCCGATCGTGTGTACACAAATCCGACGGACAAAGTGCCACGCATGCTCAGAATAAATAAAGAGATGAAAGCTATTGGGCACTGCCCCGTTAATAGTCCCGACGTACGTGTTTTATGTCACCGCGTTTAGAACGATCGGATTTTCTGACAACTTTGTGTGACCGTGTGTATGCAAGACAAGTTTGAGCCAACATTCGTCGGAAAAAATCCTAGGATTTTGTTGTCGGAATGTCCGAACAAAGTCCGACCGTGTGTACAGGGCATTAGTACTTGGTATTCAATATTGCCTTTGCAGCTTTAACAGCTTCAACTCTTTTGGGAAGGCTGGCCACAAGGTTTAGGAGTGTGTCTATGGGAATGTTTGACCATTCTTCCAGAAGCGCATTTGTAAGGTAAGGCACTGGTATGGACGGGAAGGCCTGGCTCGCAGTCTTCGCTCTAATTCATCCCAAAGGCGTTCTATAAGGTTGAGGTTGGGACACTGTGCAGGTCAGTCAAGTTCCTCCACCCCAAACTTGCTCATTCATGTCTTTATGGATCTTGTTTGTGCACTTGTGCGCAGTCATGTTGGAACAAGAAGGGCCAACCCCAAACTGTTCCCACAAAGTTGGGAGCATGAAATTGTCCAAAATGTCTTGGTATGCTGACACTTTAAGAGCTCCCATCACTGGAACTAAGGGGCCAAGCCCAACCCCCGAAAGACAACCCCTCCACCAAATGATTTGGACCAGTGCACAAAGCAAGGTCCATAAAGACATGGATGAGTGAGTTTGGGGTGAAGGAACTTGACTGGCCTGCACAGAGTCCTGACCTCAACCCGATAGAATACCTTTGGGATGAATTTGAGCGGAGACTGCAAGCCAGGCCTTCTCTCCAACATCAGTGTCTAACCTCACAAATGCGCTTCTGGAAGAATGGTCAAACATTACCATAGACACACTACTAAACCTTGTGGACAGCCTTCCCAGAAGAGTTGAAGCTGTTAAAGCTGCAAAGGGTGGGTCTACTCAATATTGAACCCTACACATTAAGACTAGGATCCCATTAATGGTCATGTGGATGTAAAGGCAGGCGTCCCAATACTTTTGGTAATATAGTGTACATGATTAAACATTCAGTAATAATCAATTAAAGTGCAAGTTGCTGAATGTGACAAGGTTTTCTGATCGGTCACCCCACTAGCAAGACATACTCACCTATCCATACACCCTCCCTGCCTCTGCTCTCCATCAGAGCCCTTGTTCCACTGACTCTCAAAAATGTCTACCACTGGCAGGACATTTAATCAGAATTCAAAATAAAAATATATTCCACACTTTAGAAAAAAATATGTTTACACTGGAGATGCAAAATTATTATTGCTGATCTTATCCAAATATGAGCTGTGAACTAAACCTTTAAATATGATAAATTATTTTTTTGCACAACATTACAGATGTTAGTGTAATACCAATTGGGCAATGCAGCAAAGGCTTCTAATTCTATTTAGGATTAGCAAGGATAACATTTTGATTTAAAATATATAATTGTCATTCTAGTTCAATTTGCTTTACCTGTAATAGCTGTGTACTAAACCTGTGCTTTTCCCATGCAAGGCAAATGCAACAGGTTCATTTTAATGTAGTCCTCCCCAGAGGATACACTACCTTCCTTTCTTCTGCTGCTTCATTTTTCTACAGGAACCAAAGAAAGACCTGTGTAAGATAACTGTTGCTGGAGGGATGCGACAGCACCAATTGTTTTAGCACTGCCACATGGAGTGAGCCATGTGCTCCTACATATAGAAAAGTAGAGGTATTTCCTCTGCCTCCTTGTACTGAACATGTATTTATTTACCTATATAGCGCCGTCACTTCGTGCATCACTTTACATATACATTGTACATTCACATCAGTCCCTGCCCTCAAGGAGCTTACAATCTAAGGTCCCTAACACCCATTCATACATACTAGGGAGAATTTAGACAGGTTCCGATTAACCTACCAGCATATCTTTAGAGTGTGGGAGGAAACCAGAGTACCCAAAGGAAACCCACGCAAGCACAGGGAGAACATGCAACCTCCAGGCAGATGGTTTCGTGGTTGGGATTCAAACCATGAACCTTTTTGCTGCTAGGTGAAAGTGCTAACCACTACACCACTGTGCTGCCCAGATAGATCACTGGGGAGTAAAGGAAAGGTAAGTATATGCTGGGGCTATATGTAGGTTTAAAGCTAAATCCGTTGCTTTCCCTGGAATATGCAAAGTACAGGTTTGTTTAAAAGTACTACTGAGACCATTGAAAACAAAAGAACATACTACTTTTATAGTATAGTGGCCACCTCCAGATGCCTAGTCAGATATCCTATACAGCAACCTTCTTCCACCTGAATCTGCTATTGAACTTATCTGATTCTTTAGCCCTGCCAGCACCCACCTCCTGCTCTTTAATAATGGCCCATCGTTATCCACTAAACAATATTGAGGCGCTAGATAGTTTGATTCAAATACTAATGTGTACATCACATATTTTTCTAGAATTATTGTTATATTTGATTTACGCTGTAATTTGTTTTACTTGTAATAAAGAAAAAGCTAGTCTATTTTCCCTTGTAAGCTTATTAATGCAAAGTGCAATAACTAATATAGCAAAAAATAATTTTATACTGGCCTGACACCTGTGCTTTATACTTCTTTTTATTTAAAGATTTGTGTACATCAATACAAATAATGACATATATCCGAAGACATAGCAGTATACAGTGTAAGTATGGATGTTAGACTATTGAGTGGATATGATATTAGAAATCCTAGAACTAGCACAACATGTACTAATTAGCTAACTATTAATCAGCAAAAAAGCATCCACTGTGCAATGTAATTTTACTGGAACAAAGTTATCATATCTTAAACTGCTCTACTGTTTTTTTTGTTCTGTGTCACAATGGATTTGTGTTGCTTGGAGGTATCGATTGTTCGGAGATTCCTAGAACTAATGTTAAGACTAAGAATTATCCAAGGTATCAGGAATTCCTAGCCATTCACCCCAATTTTTTTTACATTTTAATGGGCAGCCTCTAGCTTTGTAGATCAATCTATATATAGGAAGCACCTGGCTCATTAAAGCGGTGCTCCAGCCTCCTTGGCCAATTTTTTCCAAAAAGCACCCCCCGCGATTCTCGTTAGTTGTACAATATAATTAAGTTACTGCTGTAAGTGTAATCCTTATTCTTACTTATAAATTTGCATCACTCACAGGATCCCAGAAGGCAGGCAGTGACCATTGATGATGTGGGCATCTGAAACCCGTTCCTATTTGCTTCTGGGATTCTGCGCAGCTGACTCACGCCTGCGCAGTAATGGCGTGGTGTGTTGTTTACAGGTTGTCATACCAATGGCGGCATCGGCAGAATTTACCACCCCGTTGCTATGGCAACCTGTCAAGCAACACAGAACTTCCTGTCTCGAAATACCGCAAGATTTCACTATTAGCCCCCCCAGGACTCCTGGAATCGATGATGCCGATATCCCAGGAGTCCTAGGGAATCACCTAATGATAAAATCGCCTGGGCAGCCGGGACAGGAAGTGCAGAGCAAAATAAGGTATTTAGCAATAAAACAAAAAAAAAAGAAAAAGAAATGACTGCCATTACATACTGCTCTGCGGGTGGGCACAGTGTCTGCAAGAATCATGAAAAAATAGATGGAACTCCTATTAAATCTTTTCCTAAAGTTGAGGCTGAGGTATTCAGTGTGTATGCATTGGAGTACCACCGTTTTCCCAGCATAGCACAGAAGTAATCTCAAGAATTTATTTTTAAAAGCACTGATATCTAGATCCTCAACTATACCCAGAAGTCACCATTTTGGATTACAAATGTTGGGTATATCAAAGTGATGGGAAATGAAAGCAGTAATTTGGGACCAGAATGGCCTATCCAGGTCACATGTCCAAATCATAAGCAATAAATCCCCATTAGCTTTTTGACACTTGTGGCAAGTCGATATGTCTCTTTCATGCATTAGAAATAAACAAAGTGGTGCATAATAGACTCTGTGAAAATATCTTAGTTGAATGAGTTTATCTCTAGCTGAAATGATTGTATTGAAATTTGAGTTGAAGAATTCCTGCACGTTAATCTAGGTCTGCCCATCCTAACAAAACTTTGATGTTGCTATAATTGGATACCTTGTGAACATGCTAGTTATGTGGCAGCCTCTGATTTCTTTGCTTTCTGACACACTGATCTAGAAGAGTTACACAGGGATAAATCAAAATGAATTTAGAAGTTCCTATTTACATGTTTCCCGGTGGGTGATATTAAAAAAAATAGAAGCTATTGGATCATCAATTTGCAATACAACGTGACCTGGATTCATGGGCTTACTAGAGGCTTTAAATATCAACAGAAGCAACAAGGAGCTTTATTACGGTGGCCATTATAAAAGGCAAATAACAGTTTTAGAACTTGCTGAGAACTTGCTGCAGTTTTAGATTGCTGAGATATGTTTTATAGTTGGAGAAAAAGATAGATAGAAACATGAGTCATGCAGATATACAGTATATGCCAAAACTCTTAATAATCCAGAAAGGTAATAATGTTTGTACAAATGAGACTTTTAGGTAATTATCTGCGAATTTACAATATAAATACAACTTTAATTATTGGGTAACTGTATCCTTACACATGCTGTAAAATGAGAGTTTCCACAGTTGGGGCTTTATTACAATGGTCTGCAATGCGCCAGGAACTTTCTGACAGGCATGTGTTTTCCAAAACCATAATGATCAAAGGTGCCCTTGAATATCTATATTAAAAAGATGACAGTGGAACATATGCCACAGAAGGTAAACATATATGCACGCCAAACTAAAGGAAAATCACTATTAGGATTGAAGACTATAACAGCGATATTTTATTCCTAGCCACAATGTAAATGAAGGTGAATGAGCTAATGGCAGACTGAGTAAAAGCCACATTGTTTGCAGTTTCCTTTGACAGTTGATAGAAGAGAAGTGAGAACAATACAAAAAACACATTGTTACAGTGGCAGGTGAACACTGTCTCCCGAAAGTCTGCACCAGAGACAAAACCAGGACTCTTTGCTGTACTTTGGCACACACTTTGTATATAAACATTTATTAGGCATATTACCTAACAAGATGCTAACAGTTAGTTCATTTATTAGAATGTCTTCTATATTTCTATCTAACCCACATCTTAATGTCTTATCTGTGATAACCTCATGATTTATTACAGTTCCTAACATATTTATTACAATACACCTGATCATACATATAAATGTTGCTTCATTTTGAGTTACGTGAATGGAACAATGGTCTTTGTAAAGCCCAGGAATAAAAATCCATTGCTATATAAATGACTTGAAAATTACAAAATGTCTAGTGTTGAATCAGATTGGTGGTCATGGGGCAATTATTTACAGACCCTGTGAAACGCGGCATCACCACAATTCAGGAGCATATAAAACACTACCTGCACCATATCCTGGTAAAGTCTGTTTAGTAGACCTTCTCTACAATTGTCATATGTAATGTAAGTTCCAGAACCACAGAGGCTCCGGAGAAGCTGTGCTGCTTTGCAGGTGTAAAGCGAATGATTTTTATTTTGGATAGTGGCAGCATCATATAAAAAAAACAAAAACATACTAGACAACTACTAACGTTCTTGAAAGGTGGGCATAGCTTTGCTAGCCATTAAAAACAGGGGGGGGGGGGGGGGTTGCTAAGTAGGGTAATAAAAGTGCTTTGTGAGGCACTACAAGTGGTATATTGTAATGTATATATTTATTTATATTTATGGAATTTCTTTTCCTAGATTCACAGTACTTTTCCCTACTTGTGACATCCAGAATTTTACATGTGCACGTAATACGTCACTTTTATGTCCTTGATTTTGCCCCAGATCTGTTACAATCCTAGCAACATGCCCTCAGGTGGAAGATTCTATATTGAAGGCATGAAACTGCTGCCAGTCTGGACCAGTGACAACAATATCCACTCCAACAAATTAGTAACGCAGCAGCCCCTGCAACATGGCAGTCCATGATAAAAGAGAGATTTTTCTAGTATGTTTTCTGGCATGTTTAATCCTTTACATCTAATTGATTTAGGGTTAGCAGTGAATGATGGCTCTAGAATTATTGCTCTTACTCTAGAGTGCATGCTGATGCCCAATACATGTTCTGCACTGTTCTGCATTCTGTTTGAATGGTGCTTCGATACATTTTTGGAGAGTGGTTTTCTTTTAATAAACTTTAAAGTGGTTGTAAACCTCAGACATGAAATATGAACAAAGCATGTCCCTCTATGGGGGAGAGAGCTCCAGCTTACTGACAGCCTCAGCTCTGTTCCTGTGAGCTGTGTGGAAGGGGGGGGGGGGTCTCTTCCCTCAAATCAGCTAGGCTCTCCTAACTGAACTGAGGCCTGAAGTCTGTAATTTCAGCTCTTCAACCCCTTTTTTCTGAACAGTCAAACAAACTTTATAAATTCTGGACTGATGTAGAAAAGAGAAGACTGCATATAGGCAGGTACAACTGATGTAGTAGGATTTGTTTAATCTCTGTGGATCACCTGAGGCCAGTCATTTCACTGGGTATATGTAAGGGTTTACAACCACTTTTAAAATCTAACCTTATTGCTATCAAAATTAGTCTGATAACACCCCCCCCCCCCCCATGTGGTAGCATAGTGCAAGTGGCAGGCTCTCTTTGAGACATCAAGGGTCTGTTGGAACCCTGTTGTCACCCCTGCACTCTGTTGAAGCCATACAATATTAGTATGTTTGATTAAGGATTTAAAGATTTAGTAATATTTACTGAACATGTCTAACAAACTTTCTTTTGGGTAACTGCTAAGTTGCTGGGTTTAGTAACGCATTCGATTCCTGTTTTTTGTTTATAAATCAGTGTACTTTCCCCAACCATTCAGCACGAATACCAGGCTTGTAAAAGCCGAATACTCCATGGACAGAAAGTCACAAACATACAAGCACCGTTTCAAACTAAGAACATACAGTAATTGCTCTTCAGCAATGTCTTTGTTTCTCCCATTCATAAAGGGTCAGTCCACCCAAAATGATTCTTTAACCACCTCAATACTGGGCACTTTCACCCCCTTCCTTCCCAGACCAATTTTCAGCTTTCAGCGCTCTCGCACTTTTAATGCTGTACCCAAATGAAATTTTTATCATTTTGTTCGCACAAATAGAGCTTTCTTTTGGTGGTATTTATTCATGACTCCATTTTTTTTTTTTTTTTGCGATATAAGAGCAAAAATAGCGGAAATTTGGAAAAAAAACAATATTTTCTTCTTTCTGTTTTAAAAGAAATCCAATAAAATCAAATTTTGTCATAAATTTAAGCCAAAATGTATTCTGCTACATGTTTTTGATAAAAAAAATCCTGTTAAGTGTATAATAATTGGTTTGTGTGATCACGGACATATGTACGCAAATGATCATGTACAGATGTGCGCAGGTGATCACGTACATATGTGTGCAGATTACCATTGGGACATGTGATTTTAGTGGGACATATGTGGGGGACAGCCTTTTTTATTATTTGAGGACATGTGTTTTGGGGATATGTGTTTTGGGGACATATGTATTGAGGACTTTGTGTGAGGACATGTGTGTGTTTTACATTGTATGGGGACATGTGTGTTGACACTAGGTTGGTGATCAGTGAGTAAAAAGCTGTAAAAAATAGCTCATACTCACTGATCATCAGCCGGCTGCAGCGATCCCCTCTCCTCATCGACAACTTCCGTGTGAGGAGAGGAGAGCTGATCGCCTAGCAACCGGCTGTGTTTACATCACATGAAGGCTGTGATTGGACACGGCCGTCATGTGATCAGGAGGGCCAATCACAGAGCCTTCCTGCCGATCTGAGATGCGCCGTGTCCGGGTGACACGAGCGCATTGGGATTGCGCCGCTGCGCGGGCACATGCGCGCGATCCCGCTCCTTCTGAGGGACGTTCCTGAACGTCCACTCAGAAGGAGAGAGCGCCCACCTGGCCGTTTATGTACATTGGCCGTGTGGGAAGTAGTTAAAATTTTAGCATATGATGGAGAATATAACTGTGTCCTTTTGCCCTACCCCGTTTGTAAAATGAATACTAAAATTTATTTTAAATGTCTTGTGAAAAAGTAACCAGTGAAAAAAAGTAAAATGTACCAATCATGAATAATTGTGTTAATTAAGGTGCTGCTCACATAAACATGTGTTCCCACATACAGTGGAACCTTGGATTACGAGCATAATCCGTTCCAGGAGAATGCTTGTAATCCAAAGCACTCGCATATCAAAGCGAGTTTCCCCATAGAAGTCAATGGAAACGAAGATAATTTGTTTGGCATTGACTTCTATTGCATGCAATACCACATGTGGCCAGAGGTGGGGGGATGCCGGAGAGCCTCTGAAATACTTGGGGACAGCTCGGCTAAACTCAGAAACCCTCGAAAAGGCTCGGAAACACTTGGGAACGGAGTATTTCCGAGTGTTTCCGAGTATTTCCAAGTGATTCCAAGTATTTCCAAATGGGTCCGAACCGTTCCGAGTGTCACTGGCGCCCCTGCACCTCTGGCCAAATGCGGTATTGCACACCACATTAGCTTGAATTCTGCTCGTTTTGCGAGACAACATTCACAAACTGAGTCAGGATTTAAAAAAAAAAGTTGTTCGTCTTTCAAAAAGGTTTGTTAACCGCGTTACTCATTAACCCAAGTTCCACTGTATAGACAAAATTAATGAAAAACAAAAAATGTGGCGCTCCTCTTTCTAAATCTATATCTCTAATAACTTCAGCAAATATATAATAACGTCAAGATAAACACATATACAGATAAATAAAGAAACAAATAGGCACATAGATTAATCAAAACACAATCATAATTCTACTGTGATTGTCCCAAAGTTTATAATAAAAAATCATGCAATAATGTGTTTTCTTCTTTCCAATATGTGTTACCCATCACCTTATATCATATGCGCTCACTTCTAAGCATAGACCCAACAAATAATCAGGTCTAACTGCACTTTTGCCACTTTTAGGACCCATTTACACTGCAGCGCCGGTCATTTTTGTGGTGTCTTAGCGGCGCTTTTCGGGCGCTAGCAGGCTGTTTTTTTTAAAGTTACGTGACAACATGACCTTAAAAAAAAAATGGAAAAAAGACCCATTTTGCGGCGCTTCCAAAGTACTTTTAAGGCGCTTTGAAAGCGCTGCCCATTCATTTCAATAGGCAGGGGCGTTTTGGGAGCACTTTTTATAGCGCTCCCAACCCACCCCAAAGATGCTGCTTGCAGAACTTTTTCTAACATCCCGCAAGCGCATCGCCCGAGTGAGAAAGCAAACATTGCAATGGATGGGAGGCAGTTTTTAGGCGCTTTTCAGACGCTATTTCTAGTGCCTGAAAACTGCCTCAGTGTGAAAGTGGTCTAAGGGATGTGACGTAACGTGCGGGAGGAGCTGGGAGACAAGAGAGAGCTGAAGGGGAAACACAGCTGCATTTTATATGGAGATATGACAAGCATTTTTAACCTTTTATTTGTAAGTATAGTTTTATAGAATAAATGTTCATGCCCAGACTTGCTACACTATGAGAGATTTCTTTACATATATGCGAGTGTGCTGGATACAGAAGAGCGAAAGAAAGAGATCCCGCAGAAAGTTATACCTGCACATCCAGGGAAGTGGAGCCAGTGATCCATTCAACTTACCGTGAAGGAGAGAGAGAGTAATATGGGAATTCCCTGTCCCTAAAAAAAAGTGCAGCTAGACCTGATCTATTGTTGGGTCTATGCTTAGGTGAGCGCATATGATGTAAGGTGATGGGTAACACAGCATGAGAGGTGTCATATTGGAAAGAAGACAATACGTTCTTTCATGATTTCTTTATTATGAACTTTAGGACAATCATAGGAGAATTATGATAGTGTTTTGATTTATCTATGTACACAATTGTTTCTTTATCTGCATATTTGTTTATCTTACCGTTCTTATATATTCATTGAAGTTATTAGAACTTAGAGAACTAGTTAGTTAGAGAACTAAGTTATTAGAACTTAGAATTACATTTAGAAAGAGGAGCGGCACATTTTTTGTCTTTCATATGATGGAGCGTTAAACTACCTAATAGTTTCCTATATCTCTTGGGTCCTCTACGAGTTTTCTGTGATTGTTTTCTTGTATCTTCACACCTGCTGGGACCATTACAATCAATGCTCACTCTAACCGATGCATTTTAGATTATGAACAAGACAACAGGACACTTTGGAAAATGTAAAGGTGGGCAGGAACACCTAATACCTACCTAATGGTGCACAGCAAAAAAAGTTAGGAATCATAGCAGACGGAGAGACTTTATTTTTGTATTCATTTAAGTCATCAGATTAACCACTTGCACTCCGGAAGATTTACCCCTCTTCCTGACCAGGCCATTTTTTGCAATACAGCAAAGCGTTACTTTAACTGACAATTGTGCAGTCGTGCGACGCTGTACCCAAATAAAACTTATATCTTTTTTTTCCCCACAAATAGAGCTTTCTTTTGGTGCTAATTGATCACTCCTGAGGTTTTCATTTTTTGTTTTATAAACCTAAAAAGACCGACAATTTTGAAAAAAAAAACTTTCTTTTTTACTTTCTGCTATAAAATACATCCAATGAATTGAAAAAAAATCAAATTTCTTCATTAATTTAGGCCAATATGCATTCTGCTACATATTTCTGGTAAAAAAAATCCACGTATATCGATCGGTTTGTGCAAAAGTTACAGCGTCTACAAACTATGGAATATTTTTACTAGTTCTTTCAGCGATTAACGACTTATAGTGGGGCTGCGATATTGCAGGGGTCAAATCAGACAGATGGCTGGGAAGGCGTTAACATCAGGGGTGATCAAAGGGTTAACTGTGTGCCTAGCCTGTGTTTTCTTACTGTGGGGGAGGTGCTTGTACTAGGGGAAGGCATGGATCCATGTCCCTGCTTTGCAAAAACACAGGATCACTACCTTTCCTACTGACAGAACGGCTATCTGCTTGTTTACACAGGCAAACCGCAGTTCTCCTTCTGTACCGAAGGATCGGCAGGTGCCAGTGACATTCAGTCTGCGGTACATGCCGATTAGCTCCCACTGTGTATAATGACAGCTGGAGCCAGCCGGCGGCGGCGCACATGCATGCCCAAAACCCAGAAGTGTCAGATCACATACTAGGTACATGATCAAGTACAGCTGTGCCACTTTGCCACCGTATATCTAAGCTATACGGTCGGCAAGTAATTAATGGAAGACAGGCATCATGACTATACCATTATCTTGCTATCATTTAAAACAGAGACAACCAAGTTGCTCAAAGCAACTCATAGAACAACTTTTTTAATATTTTACAGTGATTTACTGTTTGAAAGAGAGAAAAGGGATCTCAAGATGTGGGGCCCTTAGCCCCAATATGCCCTGCCTTCTTTACACCTGGTAAACCTAACATCACTTTAACCTTTCATCTTATATTTTATCAGATAGAGCCCAAGCTTTGTGAGGACTCCAATGCCCCAGCTCCCCCCCTTCCCCCCACAAAACCCCCTTGTTGTCCCTCTTGACCAATGCTTGTCTTCTCTGCTTGCTCTTCCATTCTCCTCTATCCCTCCACATTGATGTGTCTACCTAATGTTGATTCAGGTAGAAGATGCACTGATATTTTTTTATTTGTGTACATCACTCTGCTACACCTGACCTATTTGACTTGATTTAATGCCTGGCAATGCAATACAGCCTGTGTGGCCATGGCTGTTGTTATGTTTGTTCTTTTCTCTGAAACTTCAATAAAATCCTTGAACAAGAAAGACAGAAAAAAGTAGCTATCAAAAACCATCAATTACAAAAAATAAATGTTAGAATAACAGAAGTTTTCTAAACACATCAGGAAAAAAGCTACACCTTCAGTATTTCAATAGGCAACTTAGCTGCAAAATACATTTTTTTATCGTACATCACGGGACACAGAGCACCATAGTAATTACTATGTGGGTTATAGGCCACCTTCAGGTGATGGACAAAGGCACACCCTAAACAGGAAGTTGCCTCTCTATATAACCCCTCCCACACAGGGAGCACCTCAGTTTTTTTGCCAGTGTCTAAGGTATTGGTCACGGTTGAAGATGTTCTACGAAGAGCTCAGCTGGAAGGATCCTTGCTGGATCAAACAGCCTTTGCAGACCGGATCCAACCAAAGTGCCACTGAGGCCAAAGTGGATGGTGCCCAGGCCTTGTGATGGAAGAAACGAGGTTTTGCCTGTAACGCCTCTCCTTGGAGGGCTGGACCCTGGGATCCAGTACTTTGGTCATGCATCTAATACCATAAAGTTTTCTGGCAGGGTGCTATACAGGTCCTAGGGAGTGGACCCCCGATAAAAAGGGACCCGTAGCTTGAAGGTTTTTTTAAACGTAGCCAACCGTGATGGGTGAATCTTGGGCCTGTCTGGTCATACCACAGAATCCTGCGGCGGGGAAAAAGTAAGTGAAGAATCCTAAGATACTTTAAATATACTTATGGATTTCTTCTTCTGAGTAAATGTGATCATGCCTAGTTTCTACCACTAAAGGGTGTAAGAGCACATACCTTTTACATATTCCTCAGATCTCGCTCTGTGTCAGAATGGAGACAGCGTGCCAGTCTCAGCCAGGAAGTTTTTGCAGGGGGGGGATTCCGGGATAAGACATGGTTAAGTGAGCCTTTACATGCAGGCTCTATTCCCCCCGGGAGCAGGGATGATGGAGGCTGTGGCGGATGGCCTGTGCCCCATCCCCGCCCCCCTCCGCGGGGGTTACGGCAGCTAACCATGTTTTTTCCTCCTTCACTCTCTCCCCCCCTATGCTGGAAGCATAATCTCTAAATAACAGAGATGGGCGTGTTGGGAAAGGGAGAGGGGCATGGCTTAGTGTGGCGCCGTGTGCATGGCCCAGCGTCCACGTGTATCACACGCCACAGGCGCAGGGCTGCCGAGCCCATAAGACAGCCATTAAGCATACAGTGCAGCTGGTTGAACGGACACAGGAGCAGTAAGGTCATGTAAAGCTGGTGCATATAAGCATTCCTAGGACACATTTACTCAGAATCAGGCTGAGCATTAATAGCAGCTTTTCTTTGCTGGACTATAGCTCAGCAGGTGGTGTGCTTGTTACTTTAGTACCTCTGGTTTTGTGCTTAGGACTATGCCTTCCAAGAAGGGTACAAACACCTCAAAGAAAGGCTCCAAAAGGCGTCTCTATCAGGCTCTGAGGATTCTAGTCATGCTTCCACAGTACCTTCCTCCCCGGAGAGACCAGAGGTGGCTAATCAGAGTGAGCCGTTGGGATTGTCAGTTGCAGCAGCTGTTTCCAATCTTCCAGCCCCTGTTTATGCTACTGAAGACGTTCGTCCTCAGCTTTTGTCGGGTTACTATAGAGGTTAGCTGCTTAATCACATCCTCTTCCCAGGGTGGAAAGAAACTTCCCTTCTCCACACTGGGCCCTTAAGCAAGGGAGCAGCAGTGATCACATAAAAACATGTGATCGCATAACATGATCATAATAATGCATGTTTGGATGGATATGCGTGGTGTTTACATAATTGCATATGATGCTTGATCGCACAAGGGTGCTTGGTCACACAAGGGTGCTTGATCGCACAAGATGCTGGATCGCACAAGGGTGCTGGATCGCAGAAGGGTGCCTGATCGCACAAAATGCTTGATCGCACAAGATGCTTGATCGCACAAGATGCTGGATCGCACAAGATGTTTGATGGCACAAGATGCTTAATCGCACAAGAATGTTTGATCACATAAGATGCCTGATAGCACAAGGGTGCTTGAGCGCACAAGGATGCTTGATAGCACAAGGGTGCTTGAGCGCACAAGGATGCTTGATCACACAAGGATGTTTGATCACGTAGAGAAGCTTGATCACCTAAAAGCTGCATGATCACCTAAAGATGCATGATAATGAGGCATGTTAATACATGTTTACTTAAATATACATGATTCCTCATGATCGCATAGGAATACATGTCTGCATAGATACGTGTTGCATAACGTTTCATAAACCCATGCTTACTTTGCAAAGATGCTTGTGCCATGGCAAGTGCTACATGAATGCGGCTCTACAGCGTGTGTTTTTCATATTTTGCCTAAAAGCATATTTGTATGGACCATGCTTCCATGAACGCACGCTTCCATAAAGGCATATTATGCTGCATACATTAAAACTGTATACGCTTTCTTTTGGAATTATTTACCTATGTTTTTATTTGCATAGAACTATGGGCCCTTCGGGTTAGCCACCGCTCCCCGGGTATTTACAAAGGTTCTGGCCCCAGTACTAGCAAGTCTAAGAGACCAGGGTATAGCGGTAATGGTATACCTTGATCTACAGCAGCAGGTCGTGTGTCGGTAGCACGGTTAAACCAAGGGTGTCCAGTACAGTCAGTTATCTGGAACACCCGGGCTGGATTCTCAACCTAGAGAAATCATCCTTGCGATCAGTAAGGATTATTTTTTGCCCCAGGCAAAATCAATGTTATAAGGAAGCTGGTCCAGGTGGTCAAAGCAAGGAAGTTTTCTTCCATTCGCCTTTGCATGAGGTTGCTAGGGAAGATGCTGGCTTCATTCGAAGCAGGTCCCTATGTCCAGTTTTAAGATTGGTGCAACACAGTATTCTGTCTGCTTGGAACAGGAAGGCCTAAGCCTTGGCTTATCCAATGAATCTGGCCCCAAGGGTGCGCCAGAGTCTCAGTTGGTGGTTGATAACCAGGGATTTTCAGGAAGGGAAATCCTTCATTCCAGTTACTTGGAAAATAGTAACAAAAGATGCCAGCCTATGGGGCTGGGAAGCAGTCCTAGAAGAGACCTCTATTCAAAGGAAATGGTCAGAGTCCGCAAAGTCCTTGCCCATCAACATCCTGGAGATTCGGGCAGTACGTCTGGCTGTAATAACCTGGACGTTCAGGTTGCGGAATTGTCCCGTCAGGATACAGTCCAACTATGCCACAGCAGTGGCCTATTTCAATCACCAAAAAGGGGGCACCAAAAACTCATGCAGCCCAGAGAGAGGTGAACCATGTTCTGACTTGGGAAGAGGAACATGTTCCTTGCCTATCTGCAATCTTTATCGCAGGGGTGGAGAATTGGCAGGTGAGTTTTTCTGAGCTGCCAACAGTTGTTCCCGGGAGCATGGTCTTTGCACCAAAAAGGGGGCACCAAAAACTCATGCAGCCCAGAGAGAGATGAACCATGTTCTGATTTGGGAAGAGGAACATGTTCCTTGCCTATCTGCAATCTTTATCACAGGGGTGGAGAATTGGCAGGTGAGTTTTTCTGAGCCGCCAACAGTTGTTCCTGGGGGGATGGTCTTTGCATCCCGATGTCTTTCTAGCCATATGCCAGAAGGGGGGTACCCCCGGACATAGATCTATTAGCATCTAGGTTCAACAAGAAGTTGGACAGGTTTGTGTCAAGGACAATGGATCCGCTCACCTACGGGCTGGATGCTTTAATGACTCCTTGGGATCAGCTTTCACTGATCTGTGCGTTCCCTCCAGTTCAGCTGCTACTGCGACTGTTACGCAGGCTCAGGGAGAAACGGAAGCCGGTAATTCTAGTGGCCCCCGGCGTGGCCCAGTAGATCCTGGTATGCAGGAATCCTAAAGATGGCAGTAAGGGGAACCTTGGTCTCGTTTATCTCGACCAAAACTGCTGTCGCAAGGGCCGGTGTTCCATCCTGCATTACAAGCGCTAAATGTGACGGTTTGGCTATTGAAACCCACATTCTAAGGAGTAGGGGGCTTTCGGGTTCAGTAGTAACTACCCTAATTAATGCAAGATAGCCAGCCTCTAGGACCATTTACTATAGGGTCTGGAAGGCCTACGTTTCTTGGTGTGAAACCAAAGGATGGCATTCTCAGAAGTATGTCATAAGTAGAGTTCTCGCCTTCCTACAATTAGGAGTAGAAATGAAGTTAGCCGTGAGTACTATCAAGGGTCAAATCTCGGCCACTTGCTTCGCATTCTTGGTCCGGGCCTTTAAACAAGGGGTAACGCATATAAATCCGCCAGTTAGGTCGCCCTTGTGCCTGTGGGATTTGAGTGTGGTTTTGTCGCTTTACAAGGTCAGCCTTTTTTGAGCCCTTGCGCCATGTCCCCTTGATCCTTGTGATGGGGAAATTGGTGTTCTTGGTTCCGGTAACTTCTGCAAAAAGAGTTCCAGAGTTGGCAGCTTTTTTAAAGAGCCATACTTAATTATTCTTAAGGATAAGGTGGTGCTGTGTCCTCACCCATCCTTTCTTTTTACCTAACGTAGTATCTAGTTTTCATATGAACCAAAGATGTTTCCCTAACTTAGTTTTTTTCCAGAACTCCATTCTGCAGAAGGATTATTACACTCTCGCGATGTAGTGAGAGCGGTTAAAGTCTATCTGAAAGCAACTGCTCAGATACGGAAGACCGATGCTTTGTTTGTGCTGCCAGAAGGGCCCAGGAAGGGGCAGGCAGCGTCGAAATCTACAATTTTTTTGAGTAGATTTGACAGTTTATTATTCAGGCTTATGGCTTGAAAAGGAGGATTCCGCCTTTTCGAGTTAGAGCACGCTCTACCAAAGCAGTAAATGCTTCATGGGCGGTGCATCACCAAGCCTCCATGACTCAGACTTGCAAGGTCGCAACTTGATCTACGGTCCATACATTCACTAGATTCTATCAGATGGATGTAAAAAAGGCATGAGGATGCCGCCTTTGGGCGCAGTGTGCTGCAGGCAGCAGTATAGGTCCTCAAGTCTGATGACGCCCTGATTGCTTGTGTCTCCCTCCCGTCAGATAGCATTGCTTTGGGACATCCCAGGCAGACACAGAGGTCCTTCCTCTCTTTTGGGACATATGTATATTGCTTTGCTACAAAAACTGAGGTGCTCCCTGTGTTGGAGGGGTTATATTGGGAGGCAACTTCCTGTTTAGGGTGTGCCAGTGTCCATCACCTGAAGGTGGCCTATAACCCACATAGTAATTACTATGGTGTTCTGTGTCCCGTGATGTACTCCAAGAAAAGGATTTTACAGGTAAGCTGTTATAAAAATCCTATTATTCAGCTGGCTGCAGTAACTCTTTAGAATCATCACTATATACAAAACTCTTAAAAAGTGCTAAGCAAAAAAAATGATCAGGTATCTTGCTTACTGGGGGAATTTGAGGTTATGGCTTATGATCCTTTGCTGTGTTTTCTTATTTTTAACATTAGATAGCCAAGCAGTCTGTATGTAATTTTCAATGATGTCAAGAGAAACTGAGTGCAGACTTCCAAGCCAAAGTCTGAAAATCCCTGCAGTAAATATAATAAGAAAAATCAGACCATCTACGCTCACTGTGGACAAACCACAGATATATTTGTTTGAATTGTTCCTAGCAAATCAGTTTTCATTATGTTCTCATATGTGTACTCATGTGTGCCTCCAATTTGGAAACTACACCAGAACACAGCACGTTTATTTTGATCTGAAGGCATATACGTGGAGTTACTCCAGACTGACATAAAGGAGCTAGTATTTGACAGATGAAGACTATGTGGGGTGCTTGCTCTTGGTTTTAAACAAAGCCACATTTCTAAACTCCAGCTAAATTTTTTTGGACAGTGTGGGGTATTGCTTTTAAATGACTTTCTGTGTCCTCATTGGAAATATTTTCTCTTACACCCTGTGTCATTGGGACAGGAAATTATTAGAAATATCTCCAATGAAAACAGAGACAGTCACACAAAAATTTCTTATGGGAAGATTGAGCAAACTTCTTCCATGTTTTTATTGCAGTCTGTCTTTCTTCTCTGGAGATACCACTTTTCTTACCCTGGGGTCACAGGGACAGAAAATGAAAGGGAAACCTTCCCAGTGGAGTTATAAAAAAAAAAAGACAGAAGTTTTAACTCTTCTTTACTGTACTAAAAAATAATTGGAGTTGGGTTTATTGGTGGCATGGGAAACGGCTTTGAATGAGCTAAGTTGTGGCAGTTTAACATTTTGCTTTAAGTCACTGTAATAGGGTTTTTGATTTTCAGACAAAAAATTGGAAATCCTTCCAGTTCTGCAGTTAAATACAGTGTTGTCCTTTATATCTTTGCCCTTCTGTTGAAAACAGCCTGTTACTTAAAGACTAAGTTCACTTTTTTTTTCTAAATTCCAGCTCCCCTTTGCACCAATATAGCATTCACGTACTTTTTTTGCAAAGATTTCAAAGCTTTCCATAAAATCTACAGACACGTACCTTACTGTCCTACAATGATTCAAAATGTATCTATTGCTTCTGTCTTACGTCCTTACAGACTTTAGGTTACAACACAGGAAGGAGTTGACCAGCTGACCTCATTAGCACACACCCTGCATCATCCACTTTCCCATTCCCAGCTGCATGTTTTTTCCTTGTCAAAAGAAGTTTATTGAGTATACAATGTTATAAAGTAAGTTTACAAGGATCTATAAAGTAAGCTCATTGTTTTACAGTAGGGTTTATATAGGTAAATATCATGAAATTTCAAATATTAAACATTGGGTTCACGTAAACCTAAATTAAAGATATATATCATTTCCTTAGTTACTTTTGTAGGTATTTAAATGATTTATACCTACTATACATATTGTTTACTAGTAGAGTGTATATAGGTCAAATAAATTCTGATAATGAGCTTTAATCGTAAGGTGGAGAAAAGGAAAGAGAAAGAAGAAAAAGGGTTGAAAGGTAGAGGTATGGTCCACAAGGTTGTCCCGCTCGTCAGTTTATTATTCTTTTTAGTTCTCTTTGAAGCCTTAGAATGGGTGTCTCTGTAAGTCATTTAATCTGTTACCATGGCAACAGGACAGAGTCATTGAAGTTTGACAGGAACTGTTGTTTTATCCAAGGATGCCAAAGTTTCTCAAATTTTGGAATTTGATTTTGATCGATGGCTACCATCTTAGCATGGGACATTGTATTATTCATTCTGTGAATTGTTTCTGCTAGTACCAATGTAGGAGATTTCCATGCCTTGGCCACTGTTTGTTTTGCAGCCGTTATTAGTTGGATCATAAGTTTGAATTGAGAGAGTGTTAACCATTCCGGTTTTAGATTAAGTAAAGTTAAATATGGATCTGGTTGTATTATTTTTTTAAATATTTTAGATGCAATCACGAGCTGCATGTTTTTTAAATGAAATGCAATCAATCAGTGATCACCCTTCTCACTAAATACACAAACAGATTGCATAGTGTATGGCCATCTTTATACAAGTACATAAGAGGGAGTGGACAGAAACACTCAGCTGCCAAGCCCCTTTCACAACTCTGCATAGCGGGAACTCCCATTCCCACGTTTGTTTTCCCCTTTAGATTTACCAAATTTATATAATAGGAGGAAACACCTATCTAACCAATCACTCTATATCCAATCAGGCAGGCCCTTGCATTACATAACTGATGGCAGATCAAAAGGAGATTGTACAATCAGATTGTATAGTGTAAGGCCACCTTTATACACCTAAAATTACTAGTTGCACTTTCAGTGCTATTAATTGTTAACAACACACCAAACACAGAGGCAAACACACATTTTGTAAAGTGAAAAAACGAATGGCAAATGTTGCCACAGTAAAAAACACGCAACATACAAAACGCCAACATGTCCCATAAGCCACAGATAACACAGCCCATTTAAATCAACAGGTTGCCCTATATGTGTCACAGGAAAAAACAGCCACAAAACATTCACTACCACTATTCTAGATGTGAATGGGGCCTGAAAGTGAAATTGGTGCGATAACACAAGAACAACGAGGCTCCATTACCATCTGTATATTTCCTTCCATTTCAGAAATGCACTGCACCAAAAATTGCAGTAAAAAACGCACACCTCTGCTCTAAAAAAAGTTCTTAAGCTTCTTTGGGGCGATTGCTGTGTGTAGAAAGGACCATTCAGGTGGATGGGCTGCCCTATGTGTGATGAGAGAAAATGCTTCAAAACACCTCCCCCCTCAATAAAAAAAAACAAAAAAAAAATACACATGTGGGAATGCAAGTTCCCTATATGCAGAGATGTGATAGGGGCTTGACAGCTGAGTGTTTCTGTCCACACCCTTCTATGTACTTGTATAAAGATGACCATACACTATGCAATCTGATTGTATATTGTGTATTTAGTGAGAAGGATGACCACTGATTGCATTTCATTTAAAAAACGTGCAGCTGGGAATGGGAGAGTAGATGATGCAGGGTGTGTGCCAATGAGATCAGCTTGTCAACTCCTTCCTGTGTCATAACCTAATGTCTGTAAGGACATAAGACAGAAGCAATAGATACGTTTGGAATCATTGATGTAGTACCACAAAGTGGTACATAATTGTGAAGTGGAAGGAAATAGATAAATAGTTTTCAAAATTTCTTACAAATAAATATGTGAAAAGTGTGGCGTGCATTTCTATTCAGCCCCCCTGAGTTAATATTTTGTAGAACCACCTTTCACTGCAATTACAGCTATAAGTCTTTTTGGGTATGTCTCTACCAGGTTTGCACATCTAGAGAGTGACATTTTTGGACATTCTTCTTGGCTTCTCGCAAACGGCAAATGGGACTTCTTATGGCTTTTTTTCCACAATGGCTTTTTTCTTGCCACTCTTCCATAAAGGCCAGATTTGTGGAGTGATCGACTAATAGTGGTCCTGTGGACAGATTCTCCTACCTGAGCTGTGGATCTCTGCAGCTCCACCAGAGTTCCCATGGGCCTCTCGACTGCTTCTCTGATTAATTCTCTCCTTACCTGGCCTGTCAGTTTAGGTGGACAGCCATGTCTTGGTAGGTTTGCAGTTGCGCCATACTCCTTCCATTTTTGGATGGATTGTACAGTGCTCCGTGAGATGTTCAAAGCTTGGGATATATTTTTATAACCTAACCCTGCTTTAAACTTCTCCACAATGTTATCCCTGACCTGTCTGGTGTGTTCCATGGCCTTCGTAATGCTGTTTGTTCACTAAGGTTCTCTAACAAACCTCTGAGGACTTTACAGAACAGCTGTATTTATACTGAGATTAATTTTACACACAAGTGGACTCTGAAAGCAATTGGTTCCACTAGATTTTACTTAGAGGTATCAGAGTACATGGGAGTGAATACAAATGCACACCACCCTATTCACATAATTATTTGTAAAAAAAATTGAAAACCAATTATCATTTTCCTTCCACTTCACAATTATGTGCCACTTTGTGTTGGTCTATCACATAAAATCCCAATAAAATACATTTCCTTTTTTTGTTGTAACATGACAAAATGTGGAAAATTTCAAGGGGTATAAATACCTTTTTAAGACACTGTAAATACCTTTTCTCATCAGCAGTATATAGCAGTCTTGTGACTTCTATTAGTGCCTGGTTATAAAGCTTGTAGGTGGAGTTTTCATACTGCACTGACTGACCTATCAGGATGCAGGACCCCTGAACCTCTGTCTGGACAGTGCCGATTGGCCCTATGCTGATCACATGCACACTCATAAAAAAACAAAAACTCTTTAGTAATACACACCAAACTGATCATGTGCAGCCTGACTCCAGTAACTCTGTCTTATTCAGACATGTTTTGGAGACAGTGCAAGAAGGGGATCTGTGCATACAAGATCAAACAGCCTTTTTACACAATGCAGATGATTAACCCCTTAGGTTCCACGGTGAGTATAACAAGCATGCTTTACTGCATATACAGGATGATTTTACTGTTGTGGGTTCAGTAACACTTTAACTTTCTCAAAACTGTTATAATTGAGGCATGCTGTAAATGATAACTGTCAAAGTTTCTTGCGTTCTCAACCAAATTATCAAGCCATCAAATAGCTGATGTCATAACTGAACACATACAGCACTATGGCTTCTGCAGATCAAACAGAGGTTAAGATGGTAGCTTCCATGGCTGTAAAGGATAAGAGGGATTAGTTCCACTTTAACCCTACTTGAACCTTGAGTTCTCAGGGAGTCCCCATGATACATACTGTATAGGAAGCAATTGGCAATAAGCAAGATAAAATCATGGTGCCTGCTGTACAGCATGATACAGTATGTGCTGCCTATAAACATGTTCCCTTTAACAGTATCTAATCTATTAGTATCTAATCTATTTTTAACAGCTTGCCTCATTCTAATAATGAGTATGACTAAGGCCAGCCAGTTCAAATCTCTGCTGGTTCAGCAGAAACCGTTAATGGGCAGGCTGAATGTACCAACTTGATCGATCAATCAACTTGCGTACAACCAACCTGCCAGATTCTCTTGTAATTATCACTAGCGACAATCACACTGTCGGCTTCCCCTGTCCACCCCGCTAGGAGAAGACAATGGCCCGGCAGGAGGGATTCCAGCATCAACACTGTCTGTGTTAATGGGGGAACCGAGCATGGCTGTGTATGGCTGGCCTAAAGCCTCACTCCAGACAATTTTCTTTTGTTTATTGATTTGAATACTGTACAGCGAGGAAAAGATAAATATTCTGTCTGTTTTTTGAAATTTGTCTGTGCCTCATTGGGAAGATTTTTCACTTCATGTCCTTGTGATGCCTGTTCAAGATATGGGGAGATGTGACTGTCAGGGGTAAACAGACAAGGACAGCAAAAAAAAAAAAAAAAATCAATGTCAGACGTTTTAACCCTTTCTCACTCTACGAAAATGTGTGGGTTGTTTTTTTCAGTGTCCCTGTAGAAATTTTCCATCACTTACTATCTTGACCATAAATGAAGGAATTTCTCCACAACAGGGAGACAGACAGCAATAACAATCTGACAGAAGCTCTACAAAATTCCCTACTCTTCTAAATATAAAATAAAAAGTATTGGCTGCAGGGTGGGATTAATAGCTGAACTCCAGGCCAATTTCCTAATATACCAGTGATATACATACATGTGAGCCATTTATCTTCCAAAGGATTTGTATTTCTGTCTATCCAGTCCTGAGATTTTCACAGCTCTAACTCACAGCACAGCCCTGTCTAGCAGATTAGGGGACTTTATTTTTCTCTGCGCTCAGGGCCGTCTTTATTATTGATTGGACCCTGGGCAAAACTTTTCTTGGGGCCCCCCCATGCAGTTTCGCTCTCCACCTGCTCTGAGACATACAATAAATTGCAGCTAGACTCAAAATCAGTTTACTGAATCAGATCAGGCAGCTATTGCGATTTGTTGCCAAAGGTTACAGTGTATCATTACCGCTCACTGACTGGTTGCTAGAGGTTACAGCACACATTACGGGTCACTAATTAGTTGCTAGAGGTTACAGCACATGATTTCTGCTTGTTGATTGGCTGCTAGAGATTACTATGGATATGACCTCAGGGGGGCAAGATATACATATCAATGCTGCCGGCCACCGCTATTTACATATGAATGCCACCGCTATTTACATATGAATGCCGGTAATTTACATGTAAACACAGGGTCTGCAGGTGAGTCATCTGTACACAACAAAAGGGCAGAGCTGGGCAGCATTAGTAGCAGCACTTCACACTGAGATATTGGGACACAGCACAGGACTAAAACCTCAAGGGACGAGGGAATTTAAACCAGGATAGTTGGCAAGTATGAGGCAGCTGCTTTGGGCCCCACAACAATGACAGGGCCCAGGGCAGCTGCCCCTTTTGCCCTGCCTTAAAAACGGCCCTGTCTGCGCTAGTTTTGATTTCATTTACAAGTTCCCTACCAACCCCAACATTGTGATTGGAAAGTGAAAGGAGAAGCAGCACACTGATGAGTTTATTTCTCTGTTACTCTGCACTCTCCACATATTCATGAACTACAGCACATTTGATTGGCTCTTAGTGCTGCTTCTCCCTCCCCCTCATTGATTAATAGACTGCAAGAGATTAATACTAACTCAAATTTAGGGACTTACAATGCTTACATTAAAAATATATATTTAATGATATATTAATGATTACAGAGTTGAATTAACTTTTTAATAGTCATAATAGTGATATAATTCATTAGAAGTAAACAATCATTTCTTTCACTTTATTTCATTTTTCTTTGTGTAAACTAACTAGCGACAATGGCTATCATATGTCTCTAGGTATTACAGACTGTTAACCTCATTTCCACTTTTCTATTTTTTTTTTTCAGTGAGTATGGTACTTTCCTTTAATGTGACATCCTGAAGATGTTTTTTTTTTTGAGCCACACAGCCTAATGTTTACAGTGCAGCTACAAAGAAAGGTATTCAGACGTCCATTAATCACTTGTAATTACAATCTTTAATAATAAAGAAAGCACTGTTGTGGCTGTTTGGCAAGAAATTTTAGGAAGCAGAAATATAATAAGCACCAAGACAGCAGTATTCTAATTTACATTACCAATGGTATTTTTATGACCTAAATTACTGTCCAAAATTGACACGCTAAAGGCATAATGGGAACGGGTTCAGTTTAGTGCAATAAGGCCAGCTCTTTTTTTTTTTTTTAATATAAAATGTTTTATTAACTGCTTCAGCCCCGGAAGGATTTACCCCCTTCCTGACCAAGCCCTTTTTTGCGATACGGCACTGTGTCAATTTAACTGACAATTGCGCGGTCATGTGATGTTGCACCCTAACAAAATTGACATCCTTTTTTCCCACAATTAGAGCTTTCTTTTGGTGGTATCCGATCACCTCTGCGGTTTTTATTTTTTGCGCTATAAACAAAAAAGAGCGAACATTTTTTAAAAAAAGCAATATTTTTTTACTTTTTGTTATAATAAATATCCCCAAAAAATATATAAAAAAAAACACATTTCTTCCTCAGTTTAGGCCGATATGTATTCTTCTACATATTTTTGGTAAAATAAAATCGCAATAAGCGTATATTGATTGGTTTTTGCAAAAGTTATCGCATCTACATAATAGGGGATAGATTTATGGCATTTTTATTAATATTTTTTTTAAATTAGTAATGGCGGCAATCTGCGATTTTTATCATGACTGCGACATTGGGGCGGACAGATCAGACACTCTTTTTTTTTTAATAATCAAAATTTTTATTTCCATTTTATAAATACAACAACCTTCATACATTATTACTAAATCCCCACTTCACCCACCCCAACCCCAAACCCATATTACATTACATCACTCTACTACCACAATCACTTAAATCATGTCTACTTATCCCCTCCCCCCTTCCCCCTCCTTTCAAATCCACTTAATGATCTTGTAATTATTCCTCGCCCACGTAAAAAAAAAAAAAAAAAGGGGGGGAAGGGATAGGAATTGTATGTGTTTTTCAATTTTATTTAATTGGTGTAAGAGGCCCTTATTGGCCAAACTAACCTAACAAGTGTTGTTGCCTTTTACCCATCGTGAGAAAAAAAAAAAAAAGGGGAAGGGATAGGAAGTGTATGTGTTTTTCAATTTTATTTAATTGGTGTAAGAGGCCCTTATTGGCCAAACTAACCTAACAAGTGTTGTTGCCTTTTACCCATCGTGAGAAAAAAAAAAAGGGGAAGGGATAGGAAGTGTACGTGTTATTCAATTTTATTTAATTGGTGTAAGAGTCCCTTATTGGCCAAACTAACCTAACAAGTGTTGTTGCCTTTTACCCATCGTGAAAAAAAAAAAAAAGAGGGGAAGGGATAGGAAGTGTACGTGTTTATCAGTTTTATTTAATTGGTGTAAAAGGCCCTTATTGGCCAAACTATAAGTGTTGTTACCTTTTACCCATCGTGTTATCTAAAAAAAAAAAAAAAAAAAAAATTTCCCCCCTTTTCCCTTCCCTTCTCCTCCCTTTGGAGGGAAGTGTTCAAGTGTTTATCAAATACCTTAGTGAAAAAAGCCCTTATTGGCTAACCTACTCAAAAAAAAAGAAAAAAAAAACACAAAAAAAAAAAAACAGAAGAAAAACAAAAAATACGTGATTCCCAATTCCATCACCCAGAAAGAGAAAAAAAAAAAAATATTAAAAGGTGGAGGGCGAGGGACCAAACACCTCCCACTCCCTATATTAAAATTTCTGTGTAGATTGGAGGGGATATGGGGAAGAGAGAAAAGAAAAAAAAAAAAAAAAGAAAGAAAAATAAACCCAACCCCCTCCAAACCCTCCCCCATATAATGGGTCAGCGAACTAATTTCAATACTCCTTTCTTTTCTTATAGGTCAGTACCTATTATTATACATATTTACAAGGGCTGTACCTCCACCTCCCTCTCATTTTAATCATTCTCTCTCTTCTTTTTCCATCTCTGCTATACATTTCTTCCAACCTGCCCATTTCTTTTCAAATTTCCCTTGTTGGCCCTTTACCACATTAACCCATCTTTCTGCTTCCATTATTAAACTTACTTCCCTTCTCCAATCTAGTATTGAGGGACCCTGTATCTGTTTACAAAATCTCGGTATGGTTTTTTTCGCTGCATTTATTAGGTGCGGTGTTATACCCTCCCGATACTTTCTATTAGAGCCCGGCATCCCATGGAACAAATAGTGTAGTGGTTGGAACTCCAAGTGCCCCACAGTCAATTTCTCGATCCATGGAGACACTGACTCCCAGAATCTTTTAATTACTGGGCATGTCCACCACAGGTGGAGAAATGTACCCTTCTGACCACATCCCCTCCAGCACCTATCACTTATGGTTGGAAACATTTGTGCTAGTTTAACTGGGGTCCTGTACCATCTTGACAAAAACATATACGCCATCTCTTGCACCTTTGAGCTTATAGATGAGGAGTGCGTTAATACAATCATCTTTTTAATTTGATTATTGGTCAATACCTGTTCTAATTCCTTCTCCCATTCCCTTTTAAAGTATGGAGTTGTTCCTTCCTGTCCACTAAGTATCACTTTGTACATTTATGACAATACATGCCTGGGACTGGATCTCCACACACATTGTTTCTCAAATATACTGAGAGAATTCATAGGTCTTATTGATAACTTACTTTTATTAAGAAAACTCACCATTTGATTGTACTTCCACTCCGCCATATGCACTGTCCCAAATCTGGACACCACCTCTGTCAGAGATAACAAGACTCCATCTGGGGCAAACCTGCCACAAGTGGAGTCCTCACCTCCGCCCCAAGCCCCCAGATACCCCATCTCCTCCCCTGGGGGGAACTAAGCGAATCCTTCCAGAGGAGCCAGAGGTGATATCCAGGGGGCATATTTCCCATTCTTATTCAACTTATCCCAAATTTCCAATGTGTTCTGGGTTAGTGGTGATACCCACTGAGGCAGCCCCCTTGATGAGCTTTGAATCCAAGGTGCTCCTGCTAGGTTTCTCCCTGCCATTGAGTTTTCTACTTGAACCCATAGTTTTTTATGTGTGTCATGACGCCAGTTCAAAATCCGGACTAAGCTCATGGCCTTATAATATAGAGCTATGTTCGGTATTCCCAGGCCCCCCTCGGCCTTACTCCTTCTCAGAAGGTCGTGGGACAATCTAGGTCTTTTATCGTTCCATACAAAAGCCACAAACATCTTACGTATTTGTCTGAAAAAGGACTCTGGTACCTTAATTGGTATTGTGTACAATATATAGATTAATCTAGGAAGTATACTCATTTTTATGGCGTTAATCCTCCCAAACCAGGTTAAGTATTGACCTTTCCATTTTTTTAAATCTTCTGCTATCTCCGTCAATAATGCGCCATGATTGACTTCATATAACCTTTTCATATCAACACTGATGCGTATCCCCAAGTACATCAGGGACTCTCTCCCCCAAACAAATGCATATGTACGTCGTAGCGTCCTTTCCAGTCCTATTGGGACATGGGTAGGAAGGATAATTGACTTTCCCAGATTAATTTTGAAATTAGATAAGGTACCAAACTTTTGTACCTCCAACATAAGTGCAGCTAAGGATGTCTGTGGAGACGAGAGAAAAAAGAGAAGGTCGTCCGCATAGGCTGCAACCTTGTGTTCCACCTGTCCTATTCGCGCCCCACTTATCTCTCTGTTGCTTCTAATTTTACGTAAGAATGGCTCTAATGTTATTGCAAATATTAAGGGTGATAATGGACATCCTTGCCTTGTACCATTTTGAATACTAAAGCATTCTGACAATGTTCCATTTACCTTAATTCTTGCTCTTGGGCCCGCATACATCGACATTATCCATCCCATCATCCGCTCCCCCAGGCCTATCCCCTTCAATACTTCTCTCATAAAGCTCCAATTCACCCTATCAAATGCCTTTTCGGCATCCATTGACAGTATGATCCTTGGAGCCTTATCTGGGCCTGACTGCATCCAGTGGAGGACATGAAGCGCCCGAATAGTATTGTCTCTTGCCTCGCGCCCTTCCATAAACCCTGTCTGGTCCAGGTGTACCATCCCCCCAATGTGCCCCGGAGCCTCAGGGCCAAGATCTTTGCTAGCAATTTAGTGTCCGAATTAAGAAGAGAAATAGGCCTGTAGTTTGCACAGCTCTGGGGATCTTTTCCTCCTTTCGGCAATACTGTTATGTACGCCAAAAGTGCTTCTGGTGGTAGTGGGTTGGATGCATTAACTGAATTGAAGTATTTGCACAGTGGTTCTATTAGTACTGGAAGGAATTTTTTATAATATATATTCGTCAGCCCATCTGGCCCTGGGCTTTTCCCTAATGGCAATGTTGCTATTACCTTTCCCAGCTCCTCTACCGTGATTGGGCGCTCCAATTCCTCTATAGTTGCCTAGGCATTGATACTTCATTAATGTAGTCCTGTATCAGACACTCTTGACACTATTTTAGGACCATTGGCATTTATACAGCTATCAGTGCTATAAAAATGCACTGATTACTGTGTAAATGTCACTGGCAGGGAAGGGGTTGAACGCTAGGGGGCGATCAAGGGGTTAAGTGTGTTCCCTGGGCGTGTTCTAACTGTAGGGGGATGGGCTCACTAGAACACGAGAGAGATTACTGCTCCCGATCACTAGGAGGAGTAGATCCCTGTCATGTTGCTAGCCAGAACAGGGAAATGCCTTTGTTTACATAGGCATCTCCCCGTTCTGCCTCTCCATGGCACGATCGTGGGCCACCAGTGGACATCGAGTCGGCGGGACCCGCGGCATGCTCCCGCAAGTCGCCGATGATGCAGCAATGTACGGGTACGTTTGTTTTTTTGCGCACCCATGCCACTTTGCCGACCTACATCAGCGTGAGCCGGTCAGCAAGTGGTTAAATTACAATTGTCAATAAACAATGAACAAGTACAACAATTCGACTTCCAAAGTGTTAATTTGTGCAATGTTTTACAGACAGTCCTGCAAGACAAAGCAGAATTATAAGATTCTATACAATCTCAGATGCTGGAAAGAAGGACAGGGAGGCAAAGGGAATGTAATGGATGGAGGGAAGGGGGGTTCTATTGACCCTGTCCATGGCAGCCAAACTAAAACATATTTACTAGAAATTCAGCTTTCATTTTCTGCCCCCTACAACCACAAACCAAAGGCCATCCATTGCCCAGGGTGAATATGCCATATTGCACAAAAACTCCATTCCTCAATGTGCACAATTCTTTGTCTTTGGCAGCTGGAATCCCATTCCTAGCTGTCGCCATGCTTGTCTTTACTCCAGGTCTGCCACTAGGGTTTCACATGGAGCCATAGAACACCAGTCACCTTATAGCAGCTCATGTGTATCAGGCAGGCACTCCTGAGGCTTCGGATATAGGGAAAATGCTGCGCTACCCAGTGAGACAGACTGGAAAACTACAGCAGCTAGCACACAAACAAACCAAGTCAACTCAAAGTGAAAATAATACAGTGCAGCGCTAAAAATAACCACATTCTCAGAAAATTACAGAGCTGCAAATTGAAAAGGAAAGTTCCCTTTTTTCTTTTTCCATGGGCCCACTGTTGACTATTGCCTCCTGACTAACTTGTTCCGGAACCGGAGATCGTGTGCGTTAGTGGTCCAACGGCTGCCCGGGACCACCACTCTTCACCGGTGATTGAGACCCAGAGGACGTTATTTGGCTGGACACCCCGGGAGACCATCCGCTTATGCCTAATAGACGTATGCTATACGGCAGGTACGTCCTACGGATTTGGTAAGGGTATCCAACTTTTCCTATTGAAGATCTGTGTGCTTTGGTATCTGTGGTCACCTTTCCATTTGAGTGTCCATATACTTCCCAGGATATATGGTACCCCCCCTTTGGAGAAGACTTCCACTCACCCCATCATTCATGGACTTTTGTCCCTTGCTGCCTCTATTCTAATATAGACATTGTTTTGACCACTCATGGCAGGCCACTGCTTGTGTTTCATTTATGTTTGTTAGCCTATTTCACATTTTCACAGGTGCATTTAATTTCCTATTTATGCATGTATTTTTAGCGCTGCACTGTATTATTTTCACTCCTGAGGCTTCCCCTGTCCCTAGCTTACATTCACATAACACTCCTCACATCCTCCTGGACCCCCATTACTTTCACAGTGATCCAAACTTGCCACTGTTCATCTCCTGACCCTGGTGCGCACTGAATGCCCCAGCCTCACACACTCCTTCACTCCCTGCTCAGCCAAAGGAGAACATTGCAGCTGGGTGTGCGAGGAAGGGGGTGGGTCCAGGAGCAGAGAGAAAAGGAGTACCATGCGATTCGGTGTGGGCAAGCGCACTGTGTTTGCAATCTGCGTTTTGGGGTGTCGTTAACTTTCTATTGACACCCGCTGCAGATCGCAAATGGAGTGCATTTTTCATGCAGTCTGAAATGCACAGGAACACACAGCGCATTTCTGTGCGATTCATGTGCGGGCATGGTGTGAACCGGCCCTTAAGGCAGAAGGTTTTTAACAAAATTCATTCTCTGCATTAAGGTAAGAAAGCTTCTGTGTGCAACCCCCTCCCCCCATACACACACATACACTAGCCCCTCCTTATACTTACCTGAGGCTTGATCTTGATCTAACATTATGTTCGGGAGCAGAAATTCTCTCCGCTCTCTGTATCTCCTCAAGGGAAGATTGACAGCAGTGGGAGCCATTGGCTCCCGCTGCTGTCAATCAAATCCTGTGATGAGGGAGCAAGGGTGGGACCAAGCAATGCTGCCTGTATCAATGGACGCATGTAGCCCGGCTCGAGTTAGAGCCCACAGGTGGCACACTGAGAAGGGGAGGAGCCTAGAAGAGGAAGATTGGGCTGTTCCTTGCAAAACCATTGCATAGAGCAGATAAGTATTACCTGTTTATTATATATAAAAAAAAATACTCTTTACAAACGCTTTAAAAAAAGAACAGGGAATTATAAGAAATCCCACCAATAGAGACACCAACAGCAAATAAAACACCCTTTTTTAGAAGGAGAAGAAAAAAGGTAAACTTGTTATGGTTCTTTTTTGCTGTTTGTGGGCCCATTACAGATATTTTCAACAAATAGCTGCCTCAGTGACAGTTTGTGCATCGGGATATCACTGAAACTGAGAATAATAAAAAGTTAGGGAAGATTATAACCCTTTCCTTCTGCATCAAAAAGTAAACATTTTCAGTAGAGCTTGTTGTTTAACTATTTATCATTTGCCATAATTTGGGAAGTCATTAATTACCATCAGAATGGCCACTTCCAGAAAACAAGTATTAAAGCAGTATTAAATTCAAAAATCTAAAATGTGACATATTGCAGCTTACCAAACATTAGGGGTCGTGGCTGCATTAATCAGAATCAGAGGGTGGGTCCAGGGGCCCAGAGAGAAATAGAGTTCCATGTGATCTGATGTGGGCAGTTTGTTTTCTTTTGTAGGCTTTTCCCCCTCTGTTTTCACCTTACATCTGGCCAGTAATACAGTTCCTGTATTAGGCGTAATGTACACGGGACGTTTTTACAACCTCTCCTGAACGATTTAACTTGACAGATAGTAACCCAAGGTTAAAACGTCTGTTTTGCCATGTTTACATGCCGCGTTTAGCCGCGTTTGCATTTAGAAGCATTTGAAAATAAATTTTTTTTTTAAATAGCCAAAAATGAAAAACGCCTGTAAACAAAATGCGGCTAAACGCGAGTTACCGCGTTTAGAAGCGTTTGGCGCTTGAAATGCCTCTAAACTCATCGTCTGAACTAATTTTTTTGCTTTCCAAAAAGGCCTCTAAACTTAACTGCCTAAAAACGACTTTAAACGAACCTGTGTACATGTACACATAAGATAACATTGGATGAGTTCAGGGGCAGCTGAAAAAAGCAGTCAACTGCCTCTGAACGTCCGTTTACCATCAGCAGTGTACATGAGGCCTTAGAGTGCCTATGTCAGAGTGCCTACACTCTGGATAAAGGAGCAACAGAGACAGCTTTGGACTGGAGCATTGTCAGTCTGGGGGTAGGGGAGTTTTAATGGGTAACTCTTCTTTCGTGGAAAAAAAAAGTAAATAAATAAAATAAAATAACATAGCATATACAATTGCGACACAAGTCCTATTATAATTAGTTACATAGTTACATAGTAGGTGAGGATGAAAAAATACACAAGTCTATCAAGTCCAACCTACTGTATGTGTGTAATTTTATGTCAGTATTACATTGTATATCCCTGTATGTTGTGGTCGTTCAGGTGCTTATCTAATAGTTTTTTTAAATTATCGATGCCCCCCGCTGAGACCACCGCCTGTGGAAGGGAATTCCACATCCTTGATGCTCTTACAGTAAAGAACCCTCTAAGTAGTTTAAGGTTAAACCTCTTTACATCCAATTTTAATGAGTGGTCACGTGTCTTGTTAAACTCCCTTCTGTAAAAAAGTTTTATCCCTATTGTGAGGTCACCAGTACGGTATTTGTAAATTGAAATCATATCCCCTTCTCAAGCGTCTCTTCTCCAGAGAGAATAAGTTCAGTGCTCGCAACCTTTCCTCATAACTAATATCCTCCAGACCCTTTATTAGCTTTGTTGCCCTTCTTTGTACTCGCTCCATTTCCAGTACATCCTTCCTGAGGACTGGTGCCCAGAACTGGACAGCATACTCCAGGTGAATCCGGACCAGAGTCTTGTAGAGCAATAGAATTATCGTTTCATCTCTGGAGTTAATCCCTTTTTAATGCATGTCAATATTCTGTTTGCTTTGTTAGCAGCAGCTTGGCATTGCATGCCATTGCTGAGCCTATCATCTACTAATTGAATGTTATTAAAAATTACCTTTCCTTTTCAATCTGCAGCTCTGTAATTTTCTGTGAAATACGATGCAATATGCCTACCTGGAGGTGTTTTATACACAGAATGTGTACAGAATACCCCCAGATATGTAATTTCCTGCTTGATTGGCTCATTGATTTTCCCAGAAGTCTGCACTAAGATACACATCAGATTTCAGGCATCCCCTGCAACAAAAATTAAATTTTTGGTGAGATACTCCCAATAGGAAATCACATCTAAAGGGATGCAGGCCCTGCTATTTTCCTCATTAGAGCTTTGCGGGTGCAGCAGCTGGTTGATAATTATGAAACCACTCCCATTAGACTCACTCTGTACAGACAAACACATAGGGATTTCTTCAGAATAACAAAAGGTAGGGGGAATCTGCAACAAAGTTTGTCAAAGTCTTTGTAATGTACATAGATCACCCAGAGGGGAATGTTTTTTCTCAACAAAAGTGGAGTTACACTTTAAATGTACTAGCAGGTTTAAACACACAAAACAAATTGAAGTTAAATTGCAGCTAACACGTTACAAGCAGTTACACCAAAAGTTTTGTTCCTTTTGGGATAAAGGTTTTACATAAATAAAAGCTGATTATTGTAAGCACTCCTGTCAGCATGGTGTGGGATATCTCCAGCCTTCTGTACCGGCCAGGCTCTGCAAACTCAGTGGGGAGAGGAGACAGAGGTATAGCGAGCAGGGACTCCAAAATTCTGTGAATCAATGAGCTAATCCCCCGCTGTGCAGCTATTTAAAAAAAAACTTCCCTGGGCCCCCTGTGTTCAGTGGGGGCTGGGGGGGCAGAAAGCAAGCTATTTAATCACCTTCAAGTTTAGGCGGATTAATCCACAGCAGAAAACCACACAATTACATTGAAGCCTGGCCTCTTCTATATCAATACACTGGGGCCAGTTGGGAGCGCTGATGCGGATTAATCCACCTAAACCTGAAAGTGATTAAATAGTCCGCTTTCTCTCCCCCTGCCCCCCACTGAATACAATGAGAAGTTTTTATGTTTTGTTTTTTTAAATAGCTGCACAGCGGGGGGATTAGCTCATTGGTGGGCAGAATTTAGGAGTCCCCGCCCGTTCTACCTTTGGTCCCCCCACTGAGTTCCCCCTAGCCCCAGTTGCCCAGCTCATTGCCCAAGAGGAAGGGATAAGACCAGGTGTAGTAGCACTACTCAGCTGGTTCCAGGCTCCCAGCTCCAGAGGATCTACCTGCAGGAGAAGCTCTGCACTTGGGCCCCAGATAGAGGAAGCTGTCCAGACCAGGTGCTGGAGAAGGGGAGGGGGGTGGAAGGGACTTACAATGCTGCATTTGAACTCATGCTTAATACCCAGCACATTTGGACTGACTCCTGTAAACTGTACAGTATATATTTCTGAAACTACACTGTATAAGTTACATAGTCCTGACCCCTGCACTCTGTACATTACATATTCTTGACATTTTTGTAAGTTATATACATATACCTGATACCTACCCTCCCATTGTTAGTGCAGTTTTACCACACCAACATTTCTCCAAGGCACACAGTCCATTCTGCCTCCTTCTTCTCCACTTGCTGCTTGTGGGCTATGGGGAGGGGTGGTCAGCTCAGGCCTCAGGCCCTATCAGATGGGGGGGGTCCTGTCAGGTAGGCTGTACGGGGTCCCATAATTCCTAATAGCAGACCTGCCAGCCTCCATCCTTCCCTACATTGTCTACAACTCCTAAAGCCTCCTGTTATCCACTGCTACAAATGAATAACTGGCCAACCTCACATTCTTTTACTATGTGCACAGCAACCAATACATAGCCAAGCACTCATGCCCTATCCTCTACCACCCCAATTTAAGACTCCAGAGGTCCCTTCCGGCCATCCAGTAAACTCCCAATGACCCTCCCTTCCCCTTCCTCTTCCCCCAGCAATAACAGCCTTTTCCATCCCAACCACCCCAACCCCTATCCCACCCCACCTGCTTTCGCTTACCCCACTACTACCCCCCCACCTGCCCTCACCCAACTCCCTAGCTCCCCCATCTCCCAAACCACCCCTCCGCCTACTCTTCCTAGGCAACAGGTATTGGTAATTGGTATCAGCGAGTACTTTTAAAAAAGTATCAGTACTCATACTCTGTGTTAAAAAATTTATATTGGTGCATCCCTAACCAGAACCATGTAATTACACATAGGTCTCAACAAAGAGAATGTGCATTTCCAATAATGAAAAAACTATTAAAACACACTTAAGCCAGCTATACTCAGACTTAAATGCAGCCGCTTCAGCAGGGACTGGCTGAATTTTAATCTATGTATGGGACCACGGTTGTACAAAAGTCAAACAGTAGATGTCAGTGGAACATTTGATCCTATTAGATTATTTATCCTCAGTTCTTGATCTGGTAAAATTTTATATTTCCCCTCACTGTCACCATGACTGTGTTCCCCAGGACACATAGAGGGGTTAATTTGCCCATCATGGACACAGATAGCAAAAAATGATAGACTAAAGCCGCCCATATATGGATCGAAATTTGGCCAGTTCAGCAGGGACCAGCCAGATTTTGACCCATGTATGGGCACCCTGATTGTAAAGAAATATTAATCAAAGTACAGATCAACTTTTGTACAAACAGCCTGTAGGGTATTTTCCTGATTGATCAGTGGCGCCAGCTATAGCACTGATTTCGAAGGCTCCCCACCATCAGAACACACAGCACAGGGGGAGGATTCACCTATACACATTGAATGTGTGGATGAGGGAATCAGATCATTTTCAATGATGAATATATAGTCTGCCTAATATATTGTAATATAGTCCCCTTAAAAGTCAATATCTTCACTTACTATATGTTAAAATGGAAAAAAGAAAACTATAAAATAAGAAACTTGTGCTATGGTCAGTATTTGTTGAGGCAAAATTCTGTAAAATTTTGAACTGCTTCAGTTTGGATTCCTGCCACTACATAAAAAAAAAATGTGCAGTAAATTTACCAAAAGTAAGCAGCCTATATAAACCTGGAAATTCATCACCTTAATATGTGTCTCCTTTGCTCTGAAGCATTAAGTCAACTAAAGTATATATAAATATAACAAAACAACGGTTCAGCAGTAAAATAAACAGATGTCCAAAGCTTTTCTTTGTTCACTCAGCACAGCTTTAGCTAAGTGCATTTTGTGGAAAACTGAAAACTGTTTTTGGTTTGCCTGTTTGATAGAATAAGGAGCTTCTGTGGATACTGTCAACATAACTCAAGTGCTGCTTGTTGCAAATTGTCTCCTTAAATTATGATCAAATTACATTCCTTTTCACACTGCCATGTCTGCCATGAACTAAATGGACACAAGTATTTGGTACATTTATAATCTGGATACCCATAGCAAAGAAACGTAACAAATGAAAATCAATACCATTTAAAATTTACTTCTGTAGTAATTTACCATCTTTCACATGCACGTAAACCATGTAATCTACTAACCCAATTTCATTATTATTTTTTTTATTATTATTACTATTATTAATATAAATATATTTTTTTGCAGATGCCACTTGGCATTGAGTGGTCCTGCTTAGCTTAACCATAATAGGTATTTCCAGGTATCTTTTCACTATGGAATTACAGTATCTCACAAAAGTGAGTACACATCTCACATTTTTGTAAATATTTTAGTATATCTTTTCATGTGACAACACTGATGAAATGACACTTTGCTACAATGTAAAGTAGTGAGTGTACAGCTTGTATAACAGTGTAAATTTGCTGTACCCTCAAAATAACTCAACAGCCATTAATGTCTAAACCGCTGGCAACAAAAGTGAGTACACCCCTAAGTGAAAATGTCCAAATTGGGCCCAATTAGCCATTTTCCCTCCCCGGTGTCATGTGACTCATTAGAGTTACAACGTCTCAGGTGTGAATGGGAAGCAGGTGTGTTAAATTTGGTGTTATCGCTCTCACTCTCTCATACTGGTCACTGGAAGTTCAACATGGCACCTCATGGCAAAGAACTCTCTGGGGATCTGAGAAAAAGAATTGTTGCTCTACATAAAGATGGCCTAGGCTATAAGAAGATTGCCAAGACCCTGAAACTGAGCTGCAGCACGGTGGCCAATACCATACAGCGGTTTAACAAGACAGGTTTCATTTAGAACAGGCCATGCTATGGTCGACTAAAGAAGTTGAGTGCACGTGCTCAGCGTCATATCCAGAGGTTGTCTTTGGGAAATAGACGTATGAGTGCAGTCAGCCTGTCAGCAGAGGCGGCTCTAGACTTTGTGAGGCCTTAGGCAAAACTTAGACATGAGGCCCCACTGTATTATGAACTGTATTAAGAGGGTACAGTATAGGGGAGTGGACAATACAGGGGGTAGGTAAGTGGGCATAATAAAGATATATTTTCCCTGCACAGGGAAGCTGTTCTCACAGATCCTACCTATTCTGGTAGGCTGTCACAAAGAGAGAAATAAAGGGGGATGGGTGGAGAAAGAAAGAAAGAAAGAAAGAAAGAAAGAAAGAAAGAAAGAAAGAAAGAAAGAAAGAAAGAAAGAAAGAAAGAAAGAAAGAAAGAAAGAAAGAAAGAAAGAAAGAAAGAAAGAAAGAAAGAAAGAAAGAAAGAAAGAAAGAGAAAGATGGAAGGAAAGAAAGAAAGAGAAAGAGAGAGAAAGAAGGAAAGAAAGAAAGAAAGATGGAAAGATGGAAGGAAAGAAGGAAGGAAAGAAGGAAGGAAAGAAGGAAGGAAAGAAGGAAGGAAAGAAGGAAGGAAAGAAGGAAGGAAAGAAGGAAGGAAAGAAGGAAGGAAAGAAAGAAAGATGGAAGGAAAGAAAGATGGAAGGAAAGAAAGAAATAGATATGGAAGGAAAGAAAGATGGAAGGAAAGAAAGAGAAAGAAAGATGGAAAGGAAAGAAAGAGAAAGAAAGATGGAAAGGAAAGAAAGAGAAAGAAAGATGGAAAGGAAAGAAAGAAAGAGATATGGAAGGAAAGAAAGAGAAAGAAAGATGGAAAGGAAAGAAAGAGAAAGAAAGAAAGAGAAAGAAAGAAAGAGAAAGAAGGAAAGATGGAAAGAAAGAAAGAGAAAGAAAGAAAGAGAAAGAAAGAAAGAGAAAGAAGGAAAGATGGAAAGAAAGAAAGAGAAAGAAGGAAAGATGGAAAGAAAGAAAGAAAGATGGAAAGATGGAAGGAAAGATGGAAGGAAAGAAAGATGGAAGGAAAGAAAGAGAAAGAAAGATGGAAAGGAAAGAAAGATGGAAAGGAAAGAAAGAGAAAGAAAGATGGAAAGGAAAGAAAGAGAAAGAAAGAAAGAAAGAAAGAAAGAAAGAAAGAAAGAAAGAAAGAAAGAAAGAAAGAGAAGGGGTGGAGAAAGAAGGAAGGAAAGAAAGAGACTAAAAGAATGGAAAGAAAGGAAGAAAGAAGGAAAAAAAGAAGAGATGGAAGGAAAGAAAAAAAGGAGAAAGAAAGGAGAAAGAAAGAGATGGGGGTGGAAGAAGAAGGAAGGAAAGAGAAAAAGAAAGAATGACAAAAATAATGGAAAGAAAGGAAAAAAAGAAAGAAAGAAGGAAAGAAAGGGGGATGGAGAAAGAAAGAAAGATGGAAGGAAGGAAGAAAGAAAGAGAAAAGATGGAATGAAAGAAAGAAGGAAAGAAAGAAAGAGAAAAGATGGAATGAAAGAAAGAAGGAAAGAAAGAAAGAAAGAAAGAGAGGGGGTTGGGGAAAGAATGAAGGAAAGAGAAAGAAAGAGACAAAAAGAATGGAAAGAAAGAAAGAGAGGGGGGTGGAGGAAGAAGGGAGGGAAGAGCATCCCCTACATCAGTGTACTCACTGGGAGGCAGGAGGGACTGGATGGATGGATGGATCAGACTCCCCTTTTCCTGGGCTTCAGATTGAATCTTCCCGCCCACACATCCCCTTCTCTGAGGCAGAACAGAGAACACTGCCGAGGAGAGTGGGCGGGGCAGACACAGGAGGAGAGGGCGGGAGGAGGAGCAGAAGCTCTCTCTCCTCTTCTGTCTGGCTGTGCGGGCAGCAGGGGGAGGGGGGAGATCTGTCAGAACAGGCTGTGCTGAGCGGCTCTCCCTGTCTGTGATCCGGAGATGTATGTGAGCTCCGATCACACATCTCACTCACAGCCTGTCTGTTATCTCTCCCTGTAGCAGAGTGAGGGGACTCAGGACGGATACCTCTGCTGCTGAATGAGGCGGCTCTCTAACTAGGTAAACTAGCCAGCTGTGCGAGGCCCCTATGACTGCGAGGCCTGAGGCCACCGCCTATTTCGCCTAATTAGAGAGCCGCCTCTGCCTGTCAGTGCTCAGACCATACGCCGCACACTGCATCAAATTGGTCTGCATGGCTGTCATCCCAGATTGAAGCCTCTTCTAATGATGATGCACAAGAAAGCCTGCAGTTTGCTGAAGACAAGCAGACTAAGGACATTGATTACTGGAACCATGTCCTGTAGTCTGAGACCAAGATAAACTTATTTGGTTCAGATGGTGTCAAGCGTGTGTGGTGACAATCAGGTGAGGAGTACAAAGACAAGTGTGTCTTGCCTACAGTCAAGCATGGTGGTGGGAGTGTCATGGTCTGGGGCTGCATGAGTGCTGCCGGAACTGTGGAGCTACAGTTCATTGAGGGAACCATGAATGGCAACATGTACTGTGACATACTGAAGCAAAGCATGTATTCCAACATGATAAGGACCCTAAACACACCTCCAAGACGACCACTGCTTTGCTAAAGAAGATGAGGGTAAAGGTGATGGACTGGCCAAGCATGTGTCAGCGCTGGGCTCAGCCCTTCCTTCTCTGAGCTGGTCGTTCAGCTGTCGGCTAATTGCCAGCTCCTATCTCTCCACAGTTACTCAGCTGTGGCTTATATCCTGCTCGTCAGTCCTGCCTACTTAAGCCGTCCAGTCCAGAGGAGCCCTGCCTTCACCTTAGTCAACATCACAGAGACGCTCTCCTGCATTCCTGTTAAAAGACTTGCTTGGCTGACATCCCTTCTGGCTCTAGATCAGTGGTTCTCAACCTGGGGGTCGGGACCCCCTTGGGGGTCAAATGAAGATTTGCCAGGGGTCACCGAATCCTGGGCTGTCTCTGAGGCCTGTGGCCAACCACTCAGCCTCTTCACAGCCGCACATTCATTTCAAGGCATGGCTAGGGGCAGAGACTAGAGGACTAGAGCACCCAAGTTGGCTGATCAGAACTCCCCCCAGCGCTGCCACTGATCCCAACTCCCCGTCAGCACTGCCACTCATCCCATTCCCCCCACCCCCCACTAAGAGGAGGAATAAAAATAGAGAATACATGGAGGGGAGAGAAAAAGAGGGCAAGGAACAAAGAAAAAGGGAGAGAAAGAATAAGAGAAAGAATAAGAAAGATGGCTAGAGAGAAGGATGGGGAAAAAAAACAAGAAATTAGGATAGAGAGACATACAAGGGAAAGAAGGGAGAACAAAGAGAAAGAGTGGTACATCCTAAAATGTACCAGAAGGGGTTTTAGTACGAGTGGAAGGGACTCAGGGAGCGCTAAATGTCCATGGGTTAGGGGGGCAAATTACTTGTCTTGCCTTGGGTGCTGACAACCCACGCTACGAAAAACATTTTACTTTTAGGGGTCCCCACAACTTGGGGAATTTTATCAAGGGGTCATGGCACTGGACAGGTTGAGAACCACTGCTCTAGATCCTGCTTGCCATTTTACTACGCTCATCTCCGGCTCCCTGATGTTTGGCTTGTCTGACTATCCGTTCCGGTTCCTGAACTCTGGCTATGTTTTGACTACGTTTGTTCTATTTACTTTTATTATTAAACAAGTGTGATTTAACTGTACTTCTGTCTCGGTCTGATTTCATGGTTTCTGACAGTAGGCAAAGGCCATGAATTCAGAAGATACAGTCCATTGTTGACTCCCGTAGGTTCCGTGGGCGCATACAGTACCTGGTGCATTGGAAAGGGTACGGTCCGGTGGAACGGTCTTGGGTCTCATCCTCGGACATACATGCCCCTGTCCTCCTCCATGATTTTCATAGACGCTTTCCCCTCAAGCCTAGTGGTCCTCCGAGGGGGAGGGGTCGTTGAGAAGGGGGTACTGTCAGGGTTGGGCTCAGCCCTTCCTTCTCTGAGCTGCCCGCTCAGCTGTCAGCTAATTGCCAGCTCCTATCTCTCCACAGTTACTCAGCTGTTGCTGATATCCTGCTCGTCAGTCCTGCCTATTTAAGTCGTCCAGTCCAGAGGACCTCTGCCTTTGCCTTAGTCAACATCACAGAGACGCTCTCCTGCATTCCTGTTAAAAGACTTGCTTGGCTGACATCCCTTCTGGCTCCAGATCCTGCTTGCTGTTTTACTACGCTCATCTCCGGCTCCCTGATGTTTGGCTTGTCTGACTATCAGTTCCGGTTCCTGAACTCTGGCTATGTTTTGACTATGTTTGTTCTATTTACTTTTATTATTAAACAAGTGTGATTTAACTACTTCTGTCTCGGTCTGATTTCATGATTTCTGACAGCATGTCTCCAGACCTAAACCCCATTGAGCATCTGGGGGGCATCCTCAAATGGAAGGTGGAGGAGCGCAAGGTCTCTAACATCCACCAGTGATGTCGTCATTAAGGAATGGAAGAGGATTTCAGTGGAAACCTGTGAAGCTCTGGTGAACTCCATGCCCAAGAGGGTTAAGGCAGTGCTGGAAAATAATGGCGGCCACACAAAATATTGAAACTTTGGGCCCAATTTGGACATTTTCACTTAGGGGTGTACTCACTTTTGTTGCCAGCGGATTAAACATTAATGGCTGTGTGTTGAGTTATTTTGAGGGGACAGCAAATTTACACTGTTAGACCCCTTTCACACTGGGGCGGTTTGCAGGCGTTATTGCGCTAAAAATACCGCCTGCAAACCGACCCAAAACAGCCGCTGTTGTTTGTTCAATGTGAAAGCCCGAGGCAGTGCGCTGGCAGGAGAAGAAAAAAACTCCTGCAAGCCGCATCTTTGGAGCGGTGAAGGAGCGGTGTATTCACCGCTCCTTCACCGCTCCTGCCCATTGAAATCAATGGGGCAGCGCGGCTATACCGCGGCTATACCGCAGCAATACCGCGGATATAGCTGCGCTATGCGATCGGTTTTAACCCTTTTTCCGAATACAGCCGCAAAAACGACGGTAAAACAGCGCTAAAAATAGCGCTGTTTTACCGCCAACGCCCCCACCGCCCCAGTGTGAAAGGGGCCTTATACAAGCTGTACACTCACTACATTGTAGCAGTGTCATTTCTTCAGTGTTGTTACATGAAAAGATATAATAAAATATTTACAAACATGTGAGGGGTGTACTCACTTTTGTGAGATACTGTACATTTGAAATGCAGGCAGAGATTCCACTGGCATGACCTAGTGATTACACTTACAATCATGAACATTACATTTCATCTGCCACTTAACCACCCTTGAGGCCAATACTGTAGTGTGTTACTATCCTGCTAAATTGTGTCATCAGAAAACAGGGCCACCTTGGTTACTCTGTTCCTTATGCCAAATTACTGATGGAAAAAAATAAATAAATAAAAATGCACTGGACCCAATACCAATCAACTGAAAGTTTTGGTCTATTTGGAATACGTGCCGTTGACAACCACCCTTTGCTTTCTGTCCTCTAATCACTTTATTACATACATACATCTTCCACTAGTCCATACATCATCTACTTCTGGACTTGGCTAATGTGAGAAACAGGGTCAAATGATAACTTACTTACTCAACTTACTCAAGCAGCATTTCCAACATCCATATTTAAACTTCAAAATATGGACTCCAAATAAACTCCAAATAATACTAGGAAAGTTAAATCTTTTATTAATCCCAATTTATTAATCCCAGTACTCAGCAATACTTAGATTTTATCCCTGGATCAACACATTTTGGGGAGGGGACAGGACGGAGCAAGAGACAGCTGATTTGTCTCAGAACGGAGAGACACACTATTTCGGCTTTTTGGCATTTTGTTTGGCTTTCTATAGAGTGGTGCGCTGAAGCCCCCAGCAAATGTGAGTACCCTGTCAGAAGGGTTATGGTTTATTAATAAAATTATTTTATAAAACAGTATCACACTATCAAGTCCCTTTATGTTTTGCACGAGTGTGGAAGCAGCAGAACTGAGCAGCCCAGGACTCCATCACTGACACTGAACCCAGGGGTGGTTCACAAGCGTGATTTGACTGAACTTAAATGTGAGGTCATACGCTCTAAGGTGAGAGTACAGACATAAAGGGGAGCACTAGAACACGTGTTTTAATACCAGTACAAGCTGTGAATATTTTTGGAATGGACTTCAATATTTAATGATGTTACTATTTATATGAAATTTTGACATTTATTGTGTGTGCACTTAGCACTTTTGATCACTGGATCACTTTAAAGCTGATTATATTAGACATGATCTTTCATGAACCTATGCCGATTCTGCAGTATATTTTCGTTTATCCCTTAATATCCTCAAGTCATTTACAAACAATGTAACTCAGGCTTACTGGGTCTATAGTTTAGAGTAGAACTATAGGCAAAACTTTTTTTTTTCCATTTTGCATAGAGCAAGGTATGGTAAAACCCCTGTTTTTTTTTTTTTTTCGCCATCTGTTTCCTATTGTGGCGATTTCCCTTCACTTTCTGTGCCATAGCCAAACAGGAAGTGAGAGGAAATCCCTGCAAACTAAGAGAATTCCTTGGGAACCCCCAGGTCACCAGAACTAGTGTCCCCATTGGAAGATATCCCCCTCTATTACTTTTCTGGAGACAACCCAAAATTTGTGTTTTTTATATTTACTTTCAATGATAATGGTAAACAGGACAAATAGAGAAGGTGAATCTCCTTAAAAGGTGAACAGATCGCAATAAAAACTGACAAGTGTTCTAATCCCTCTTCACTGTATCCAAATCTAAAAAAAAAGTTTTGCCTTTAGTTACACTTTAAGCTATGTACTCTCTTCTGTATGCCAGACTTGTAGAACAAGGTTTAGAGCAACTATACTTAAGTAAACAAGCACTGCTCTTACCACAGCCTTGTTCATATCCTTCACAGCAATTCTTTGCCACGTCTGGTCAGTTGTGGTCTATGGAGATGAATGGGACTGCCTCCTTAAGCTGGGAGTTGATGGATCAAAATTTGTCTGATTCAGCAGGGACTGGCCAAATAATGATCTATCTGTGGCTGTTTCCACTCATCAGAAGAATGGGAATGTTGGAAAATTTTAATTCAATCAGTGGCTGCAGCCAATCAGTTGCAGTGCTGATCAGTGTATTCTGACAGCTGAGGAATCCCTGCTATAGCACAGTGGGAAGGATTCCTCCATCCACCTCACTTGCATGATTATTTTTTTTCGATCAGGAACAATGCTATAATATACTTTATTTGAAAAAGGCGCATACTGTTTAATAAATTTAGCACTTATGAATATATGCCATTTAGGTTAGGTGCTTTACTAGCCCTTATCCTGTGTTATAAAAATATTGTTGAACAGCACTGACCACATCACTAAAGGGTCTGGCCCTGACAATTCCGTAAAAAAGCACTCCTGCATTGTGCTGTCATATTTTTGCTACCATATTGTATTCATTAGCACCACTGGTAATCTTCATCACCACCTTATTGTCCTTGTTAACAAGTGAGGCACCATTGCGGAAGAAACACAAACAGAAGAAGGCGCCTCTTTTGTAATGCAATATCCACCGACTGCCTAATCAAAACAAAAATCTATACAAGCTAGTGGAGGGAAGGCTTTGTTACCATCCTTAAGCTGCCCATAGACTAACTGAAATTCAGCCGGTTCAGCATGAATCGGGTGAATTTAAATTCATCTATGGGCAGGCTGCTTGTACTGAAGTCGATCTATTGATAGTACAACTAGCCAATCAGTTTTTTTTCTTACGATTACTGCCGCCAACTATAGCTGGCAGCAGTAATCATTGGATTTTGATGGCGGGGAAGCCTCCCACTGTCGGATTCCCCTAATCAACACAGACTGTTTTTTTTCTTCAACCCAAAGTTGAAGGAGAGAAAACTGCATAATGTATGACTAACTTTAGACATAGTCAGCTGTGCATAATGTATGTTATGAATAGACAATAAACAGCAGAACAGCAGGAGGCTAAATTATCTTTAGGATGGTAAAGCTGTTTGCCGCATAGCCGTAAATCACTGAAGAAAAGTGGAGTCTAACTCTAGCATGGTAGTGGTAAATATGAATTTTAAATTACAAAAATTTCCTGAAAAAAAAAAAGATCCAGGCTTCTAAAAATGTAAAACTGTCTAAAATAGTGAAATAGCAGCTTCATAACAACAAAAGGAAGATCCCACTCAAATACCAGACTGTGCATAAATTTGGTAATATTTGTTTATTTAATCTAAACTAAGGAAGGTCTTCATGCAGAACTTCTGGCCAAAACCCGAAGCAAATAAAAATGTCAAGCTTCATAAACACAAAATCAGAAGGATAAACCATGTAAACATCCACTGGACCATACTAGCAGTTGAAAACCTCCCATAAGACTCAAGAACGAACAGTCACACTCACATTTTATGGCTGTGATTGTAAATATTTTTTTGGTTACACTGGAGAATACTGGTGGATAAACTGGCAGGTTATACAGTGTATCTGTACGATGGAGCTGCTGTCTCCACTGAGTAAACTTTCCAACATGTGTATATGATATGAAAAGCTCGTAGGTCGTGAGAATACATGCAGGGAGGTTTATGAAGACAACCGATCTAATGTCTTTAAGATTAAAACCACACCTTAATTAAGCTTCTTTATTGATTGGTATTACTTTATTATTCTCTGTGGCAGTTTATTTATTTTTCCAGTTACACAGATTCAGGTTCAGTTAAATGCACAGGCAATTGTAATTCCTGCTGAGTTTGGACCTTTTGCATACAGCATCTGTAGTTTGTTTTTTTTCAGCTTCACTAATTTCCTCATATATCAGAAAGTGAACTTTTGCCATCCTCCCACTGAGCATTTTGATCACCTAGCTAGAACTATGTCACACAAAGATATTTCTATGGAAAGTTTAGAAATGTTATCCACAGCAACGCACAGCTGCCTAGGCTTCAGTTTTCTCTTTCTTTCACCAAAAACTTAAGGACACTGTTTATTTCCTAGTATTCTGAGATGATCCAATAAATTAGCGGAACAACTAAAAGAAACTTGTTCTGAGACAAATACTGTATGTAGGGTGCCACATTTTTTCTCCTTAAAAAAAAAAACAATTGTATAGTTATCCATAGCTTCAAAACTTTCTTATTTCCAAGTATTCTGAGATTCCTGAGCCACTAAATTAGTGGAGTAACTAAACGCAACCTGTTCTGGGAGAAATATGCACTTCTGATCTTCTTTAACACTTTCTGAGTTAAGCAGACCATACACTGAGCACATTTCATCTGATTCCTGATTAACTATATGAAATTCACTAAGTGGGTGGTTTTGTCTGAACCCTTCTGCCCAAAATCCATAAGCTAAAAATTCCAAGGAGCCTGGAGGAAAATTGTTGGCTAAAGTGCTGACATTGTTGGGATGCAGAGCCTGCATCCCGCTGTGACCATTGCGATAGGTTAGCATGGTTTGAGGAACCAGTTAGATTTTTTCAACTTGTCTTTAGCCAAGGGCCCATTTGTAACCACAAACTCCTTGTCCATCATCTGTGCTGGTAATGTCAAAAAGTGGCATTCAACCCATGCTACAGTCTTTAGTGTTGGTTCCTGGGAAGAACATTAACACCAGGAACTTGTAAAAGTTTAGCTCCAGCTGCATGACTAAAGAAGCCACTGGCCCCAATGTTATTAATACAGACTTGAAAGCAGTCTTCCTCTTTACCTTCATTCTGATTGTTAATCAAGCTTTTGATGACAAGAGGGAGATGCCTCATTAGCCCACCACTTTGCTTGGCTTTGCATTAAAGAGTGCTTTGCAGTTTATTTGCATTTCTGGAAAGAATATAAGGGTATTTAATGATCACTTATCTATTGATCTTTTTTTTTTTTACTGATAAGCATTGGTTCACTTATTTGTTAAAAACACAAAATAAATCTTGTGCGGAACATTTTGAAAACACATTGGATCTCAATGGGGAAAAATATCATGCTGAATATCTATACTGATATGGATTGAATAATGTGTTAGGAACAAAAGGATGCCACATCGTTTGATAGAAATGAAAATGATCAACCTACAGGGGGCTGAATTTAAAGACACCCCAAAAATCAAAGTGAAAAAATGATGCAGCAGGCTAGTCCATTTTACTGAAATTTCATTACAGCAACCTAAAATGGTACCCAGCAGTTTGTATGGCCTCCACGTGCTTTTATGCATGCCTGACAACGTCGGGACATGCTCCTAATAAGATGACGGATGATGTCCTGGGGTATTTCCTCCCAGATCTGGACCAGAGCATCACTGAGCTCCTGAACAGACTGAGGTGCAACCTGACAGCGTCGAATGAACGAAACATAATGTCCCAGAGGTGTTCTATTGGATTTAGGTAAGGCAAGCATGGGGGCAATTCAATGGTATCAATTCCTTCATCCTTCAAGAACTGGCTGCATACTCTTGCCACATGAGGCCGGGCATTGTAGTGCACTAGGAGAAACCCAGGACCCACTGCACCAGCGTAGGGTCTGACAATGGGTTTAAGGATTTTATCCCGATACCTAAAGGCAGTCAGGGTGTCTAGCCTGTAGAGGTCTGTGTGTCCCTCCATGGATATGCCTCCCCAGACCATCACTGACTCACTACCAAACCGGTCATGCTGAACGATGTTACAGGCAGGATAACTTTCTCCATGGCTTCTCCAGACCCTTTCACGTCTGTCACATGTGCTCAGGGTGAACCTGCTCTCATCTGTGAAAAGCACAGGGCACCAGTGGCGGACCTGCCAATTCTAGTGTTCTATGGCAAATGCCAAACAAGCTCCACAGTGTCAAGCAGTTAGCACAGGGCCCACAAGAGGACATAGAGCCCTCAGGCCACCCTCATGAAGTCTGTTTCTGATTGTTTGGTCAGAGACATTTACACCAGGGCTCTGTTAGTGCTCATCCTGTTCCTCCTTGCACAAAGGAGCAGATACCGGTCCTGCTGATGGGTTAAGGACCTTATATGGCCCAGTCCAGCTCTCCTAGAGTAACTGTCTGTCTCCTGAAATTTCCTCCATGCTCTTGAGACTGTGCTGGGAGACAAAGCAAACCTTCAGGCAATGGCACATATTGATGTGCCATCCTGGAATAGTTGGACTGCCTGTGCAACCTCTATAGGGTCCAGGTATCGCCTCATGCGACCAGTAGTCACACTGACCCTAGCCAAATGCAAAACTAGTGAAAAAACAGTCAGAAAAGATGTGTAGGGAAAAATGTCAGTGGCCTCCATCTGCTAAACTACTCCTGTTTAGGAGGTTGTCTCATTGTTGCCCATCTAGTGCACCTGTTGTTAATTACCTTCATACCAAAGCAGCTGAAACTGATTAACAACTCCCTCTGCTACTTAATTGACCAGATGAATATCCCAGGAGTTTAAATGACTTGATGCAATACTCTGAGTAAAAAGTGTCCCTTAAATTTTTTTGAGCAGTGTTTTTTTACAACTACGTAAAAATACTACCAACAATAATCACAATGTAGACAGTATTTTCCCACCTTAAAGTACTATGTATTTATAGGCATGCAGCAGTAAAAAATTAGGACAACATAAAAAAAAAATACATATTAAAACAACTGCTAACTGTCAAGCATATAGTACAGTACTACTAGCAAATAAAAAAATCCTGTATAAATATATATTGATACCCTACCATAAAAAGACCCTGTCACCAGAGCATTGATGTAAAAAAGTCTCTTTGTTTTATTTTTTTATTTATTTCAGGTACTTATATAGCGCCGTCAATTTACGCAGCACTTTACATATACATTGTACATTTACATCAGTCCCTACCCTCAAGGAGCTTACAATCTAAGGTCCCTAACACACATTCATACATACTAGGGACAATTTGGACAGGATCCAATTAACCTACCAGCATGTCTTTGGAGTGTGGGAGGAAACCGGAGTACCCGGAGGAAACCCACGCAGGCACAGGGAGAACATGCAAACTCCAGGCAGGTAGTGTCGTGGTTGGGATTCGAACCAGTGACCCTTCTTACTGCTAGGCGAGAGTGCTACCCACTACACCACTGTGTCTTTGTAAGGTTATTTGTATATGTAAAGTATTTTAGGCATGTTATTTACCCTTGTGTAGACTAAAAGCTTGGAGAATTTAGCTGGGTGCTGCCATCTTGGTTGTGATGTCAGCAGACTAAGAACTTTCATTTAGGGACAATGTATAGTATTTCCCTTCCATCCTCCACCAGCAGCTATATAAAATTTCTGCCAGCACAGAGAGTAATTAGACACTACCAGAGGAGGAGAGGGCTATAACCTGCAAAGACGGAAGGGGCAGTATTAGGGCACATATATGGAAAACTTACTTTTAGCTACCATCTGGAAGAAAGGGTTCTTCCTATATTTCAATGCTAATGTGTCCATTAGGAAGAAGGCTCAGTATGGAAGTCCAGCAAAAGCCAGCATAAAGGGCTTCAATTAAAAAAAAAAAATGGTATTACGGCCAATCCCAAAGCCCGTTCGCAACTGAAAATGGCCCAGCCAGAACCAGACTCCAAACTTTCTGCCTTTTCTCCCAACGTCAACCTGCAACCAAACGTGTTGAACCCAGTGCCAGACCTTTATAAAATCTGGCATATCATCAACAACCAGGATTCCTGAGTTGACCCTTTAGAGGGCTCAGAGAGCCAGCGATACAAACCCAGGCTCCCATAAAGGTAAAATAATGACTCACCACAGATACCACATGATACTTTGCGATTCCCACAGTTCCAACAGATGGGCGCATAGTGGCCCTGGACCTGTGAAACACTCTGTGGCTAACTCACATGTTACACCAATAGTGTCTAGGAGAGACCAGTGCCCAAAGCAAACTACAGGCCAATCCTGCTTTTTTCTTACAGTAGGGTCTAGATATGGCCCCCAGGGTTATGCCAAGGTTCAGTCAATCCAGAAAGCTGCAGAATTAGCCCCAGTGGCCTTAAAGCAACTGAAGAATCCTGCTAGTTGAAAAAGATCTTGATTAAAAAAAAGAGGAAAATAACACACGATTTTCTTCCCTCAGAGCAAAGATGAGACTTCTGCAGCACAAAAATCGAAGCATGCCATGAGTGTGAGGGGTTACACTGGACTGGCTTTTAGCCCTTTTTTCCAGTGTCCAAGCTGCAGCTGCATATCCTATTGATCCTGAATAATGTCACTTAATGTATTAATAAAAAAGACACGAACAAGAAAAAAAAATTAGGCAGTTACACAGTTAGACTTTTCTAAGTAGAGTGTCTATCCTCCAGGGACACTAGCAAAAAAAATGAAGGATGCTAGGAGTGGGAGTGGTTATAGCAGGCTGATCACTGTTGCTTGTTTGCCAGTGTACAAACCCTCCTGTAGGTAGCAGTTTAGCCCAAATGTCGATGAACCCTGCATCCCTCAATAAGTGAAAAAGTAAAAGGCAAGAATCCCCTGTTCGGTACTTACACCTTCACATACTGATAGTGGTTTAGCGTTCCCAAACCTTACAAGATATTACCAAGCGGCCCTTCTACACGTAGTTGCCTCTTGGTCTACACTACACACCACATCTACAATAAATGAACTGAAATTGAGATTTCTTACTTATTTGCTATATCCACAATGCCTGTATCTGTGTTTTTTTTCTTTTGTTTATGAAAAATGAAAAACATTTTTTTTTTTTTTTTAGCTTGTCAGATTGCTTGAACTGACACCATATGCATGTTTCTTTGCATCTTTCTATCTGCGTCTGAACAGTGTATCAACATTGTGTCAGACAGTGCATTCCTGAACAGCAGCGGCAGCTTCTACAGCAGCTGCTTTCATGCAACAACTCCCTACTGTCATTTTGCCAGCAAGCAGTGGAGGGGGGTGTGGCAAAAGGGCAGAAGGACAGAACATATTACAGGCATCTTGTGTACTTTGAAAACTGAGCTTTCCACTAATAATGTGATAAAGGTAATATCACAAACCAACAGTGACAATTAAATTCCAGAAGAAAATGAATTATTATATTAAAATCCCACAGTGATCTTTCTAGGGATACTGTGCTGGTGTTTTTTAAATCATACAACTATGTGTATACAAATCTAACCCCCAACAAAAATATTATTAAACACAGTCCAACAGTGATCTTTCAAGTGATGCTGTGTCAGTGCTCTTTAAATCATACAACTGTGCTCTGTTTCACTTGTGCTTATGGTGCCCTATACTGACTTGCACTCACTACATGGTAGTGACCAGCTATCGCTAGTATGCTCTATTGCGCTTGTGGGGCATTCCCCTTGTTGATCACTGTCACTTGAATAAATCCACCTCCACTCGTTATGCCTGGGTAGTCACTCAGAGGGAAGGATGACAGCGAGAGACCTCATCACGTAAAACCACTTAATACATTTTATTTATAAAATAGGGTAGAGATACACTCAAGTTGAAAAGTGCCTTTTGTACCTGGCACCTGGTGTACACAGCATTTGTAAGTGGTGGGTATCGGCCGGCGTCGGAAGTCACATTTATTTTGTATTACTATACAGCACATATCATTACTGCAGCTGACAATTATTTATTTTTTTTTTTTCACATTAAACTAAGGTGCATGGTTTTTCATATATATTTTATCTTGTGTACTTTGATTGGGTTTTCTTTGGATGTCTGTAGTATGCACATCCTGTAATGAGTTGACAATTGTTTCCCAATTGTGCTCCTGCGCTGTCAGCTTGTCATATGCGGACCTGTCGGATACTACAACCAATCCGCTAATAACATTGCATGTTTATGGGTCACCATTATCACAATCAGTAAATTGGTCCACAGAAATCCATTTCTGGTAAAAGGACAGATAAACAGGAAGCGGCTGAAAAAGCATGGTGGAGATCAACAGCGCTTAGATGCAAAGAAGGATAAAAAAGTTGAACACTGTATCTTATGAAAAAGAATCAAGACAATTGTTTATCATAAGTGTGTTAACAAGCTAAATATTGTTCAGCTATGATTTAGATTCATTTTTAGAATAATGGATTGTGTGAAAACATTTACAGTATACATAATTAAGAAGGAGTGGTAACAAATGTCATGTCCAGGGCTCTTTGAGATATACTAAGAAGAACCCTTTATACATTAGCTTTTGTGGAGAGTTATATACTATAGAAAGTTGGAAAACACTCCGATAAAACATCAACTTACCAATTCTTGCCCATCCTGTAAAAGTGGCAGAAATGTGGCTTCCAAAATGGTGATCTGGTCTTTACTAAGTTTCTGCCACAATCCTATTAGCAGAATTATCAGCTGTGTTGCACTTTTCAGCTTTGTGAAAGCCCGGAACAGGCTATTCTGTAGTTCTTCAGCTGCATCTGCTATACCAATAACCTGTAAGATATACAAGATGCATCCAGTTTAATAATCCATTTTGAGATACACAAACTGTTCAGTTCATTTTGCCTACTGTTTTTGGTCTATTTTATTTTAACATTGCATCTTATGCAAATAAGATGTTCTGTGTGTATTAAAAATACCAGTGTATTATAAATACAGTATTAGTATATGTTACACAGATGTGTATATAATAATATAAAGTCTTTCAATCTGCTGCACCTAAAAGCCGAGCTGTTAAAAGACTATAGACTTAAAATGTTTTTCAAAAACAAAAAGTAAATAGGGTTAGCTCTCACTCACTTCTGTAGCTACAGACACTGTGGTGCACTCTAGTTTTCCACAACTGAAAGCACTTTCACTTTTATTTTGGTAGCTCAACTTCTGCTTGCCCTTTTCACAGGTGACTTGTCAGCCTTAAATTCTCTGATATTCTGCAATGTAAACACAGAGGAGGTGCACTGGGGATGGAGGGAGGGAGCAGAATGCCGAGACCCGACTTGAAGGGCTTCACTGCTTCTTTTGTGAGTTTTGAGGATGAGATGTTCGATAGCGTAGCTATAGAGCAGTGTTTCTCAACTCCAGTCCTCAAGGCGCACCAACAGGTCATGTTTTCAGGATTTCCACTATTTTGCACAGGTGATTTGATCAGTTTTCAATGCCTTAGTAATCACCACAGCCATTTCATCTGGGGGAAATCCTGAAAACATGACCTGTTGGTGCGCCTTGAGGACTGGAGTTGAGAAACACCGCTATAGAGGACAATGGGGGTTTGTTTTAAAGCATATTTACTCCTCTTTAGGAATATGAAAATATTGTAATCTCCGCAGCCTGACCACATTTCTACTCTACGCAAAAGTTATATATATACATATACACATATATACATACATATACACATACACCAATCAGCTATAACATTATAACCACTGACAGGTAAGGGGAATATCTCGTTAAAATTGTAATCTGAACAATGGTGGGATATATTAGGCAGCAGGTGACCATGTTGTCCAGGAAGTTTACGTGGTGAAAGCAAAAAAAATGGTCATTGCAGTTTGTTGTGTATGGGGCTGTGAAGCCCATGGTGACCCATGTCCACAGCCAAAAGCTTCTACAATGGTCATGAACATCAGAACTGGACTACGTAGCAATGGAAGAAGGTGGGCTTGGCCTGGTCTATCTATATATCTATATATATATAGATATATAGATATATATAAAATAAATAACACCTTATTTTAGCCAAAATGTTCTTTCTGGAAAATCCAGCATTTTTCAGATATTCTAGATTTCAATTTAATGTTTTTTACATTTGTCAGTAAAAGGACAGTAATCAGCACAGTAATTGCACTTTGTGGGTGATTTTATACAATATGCCATTTTGATATATGTAGATAGATTATGCTGTATGTCATCTTGTGTTTTTTTTCATTCAGACTTCTTAAATTAATTGTAAGGTTAATATGTTTGTACCAATACTTATTGCAGCATATAAGTATAGACTAAAGAATGCTTATGACTAGCGGTGGGATCCCTTGGATGCATGCCTATTAGCTTTCTGATAAAAAGGCTTTAGAGCTACCAAAGTGTTCAAAGCTATTGGACTGTGTTCATCATGCTATAGTTCCTGCCCTTAAAACTAGTAAGACACAAAATAGCTCTAAATTCTCCAGCAAGCGGGTCTGTTTTCTACAGCTGATGGCTGAGTGTGAAGAAATGAAGTTTGGCATACAACTATGTCATGAGGTCATGTGACATAATCTAAATGCTGGGCTATGAAAGAATTTACATAGTACATAGTAGGTAAGGTTGAATAAAGACAACAGTCCATCCAGTGTAGGTGTGTGTGTGTAGAAAAAAAAATTCTCATATCCCCTTAAATTGTTTACGTTAAGATGCACGTCCAAGAGTCTTTTAAAACTATCCATACTTCCTGCCAACACCACCGATTGTGGAATTGAGTTCCACATTCTTTCCGCCCTGACAGTGAAAAACCGCCTATGCAGCTTAAGGTTAAACCGCTTTCTTCCAGTCTCATTGTGTGGCCCCATGTCCTCTTATGCCCCGTACACACGGTCGGATTTTCCGACGGAAAATGTGTGATAGGACCTTGTTGTCGGAAATTCCGACCGTGTGTGGGCTCCATCACACATTTTCCATTGGAATTTCCGACACACAAAGGTTGAGAGCAGGATATAACATTTTCCGACAACAAAATCAGTTGTCGGAAATTCTGATCGTGTGTACACAAATCCGAAGCACAAAGTGCCACGCATGCTCAGAATAAATAAAGAGATAAAAGCTATTGGCCACTGCCCCGTTTATAGTCCCGACGTACGTGTTTTACGTCACCGCGTTTAGAACGATCGGATTTTCCGACAACTTTGTGTGACCGTGTGTATGCAAGACAAGTTTGAGCCAACATCCGTCGGAAAAAATCCATGGATTTTGTTGTTGGAATGTCCGAACAAAGTCCGACCGTGTGTACGGGGCATTACACTCCATGGGACTGAAAAGTTTCATACTTATGCTGGGATCCCCATTGAGATATTTGTACATCGAAATCATATCTTCTCTCAAATAAATTTAGCGCTTGTAGTCATTCCTCATAATTGAGGTCCTCCAGTCCCCATATTAATATAGTTGCCCTTCTGTGGACTCTATCCAGCTCCAGCACATCCCTTCTGAAGACTGGTGACCAGAACTGGACAGAATACTCCAGATGCAGCCGAATCAGAGTTTTATAAAGTGGCAGAAAAATCATTTTATCCTTGGAGTAAATTCCCTTTTTAATGCATGCTAAAATTCTGCTGGCTTTGGTAGCTGCTACTTGACACTGCATGCTATTGCTCAGTCTGTCTTCCCAATTTGATTGCGTAATTATAAGAAAAATACTTTAAAAGAATGACTTGTGCGCAAAAGATAATTGGATAAATGCTACAAGATGATATCGATATGGCATAAACCTCATTAAAATTTTGTAAATATATTTTACGCCTATTCAAGATAATATAGAAGATTTCTTGCTGTTACTTTATAAAAGGAGAATAAACAAGTTCAATCTCAGGTCTTGAAGAATAAAAATCTCCAGTGTACTGAGATCAGGTAAGGTCAAGCCTGCTCTTTAGAAAGCCAAATCAGTCACCTGTATGACTTATGAAGGCATACTCCTGCTAACGTAAAAATGATACGAAGGCCATATTGGATAGCAATAACTACCACAGGGAATCTTGGGCCACGACCTCCAGAGTAAACATGAATTTGCCACACTAAACTTCTCTAATATTTGTCTATTGTTCTTTGACATCAGTGCAGTAATAAACTTGCAACATGGATCACAGCCATACATACATACATATATATATATATATATATATATATATATATATATATATATATATATTCAAGAGATCTTTTGATTTGTCTATGAATACATTGAGAAATATTACATGTAAAAGAAAAATTTCCTATGCGATTCAATAATCCTTACAAATAATAATACATCCACTAAATGACAATAAAAAATCAAGATCTTCAGAACTACACAATGTAAGATATAAGTTGCTAACTAAGACTGTAAGAAAATATACAATGAATTACACACCACGACTCTTTTAGTTTCTACAGTATTGAAAGCATCCCAAAATGCCCATTCTCACCTTTAATTACCATTCCACATTCAGCAGAGTGGGTGTTCTAAACCCAGTTCACTACCATTGATTAATTATTGGTCTGTAAGAATTCACATACCAGTAACAGACAGGATATTAGCAGGAAAAAGCATGTCCCTTAAAGCGACCCTGTCATTCTTCTAAAAAAAAAAAGAAAATCAGGGAGCTGCACCCTGTAATAGAACATTAAGTCCACACCAGTGCAGCTTTGAAATCACGCTACTTCAGCACAATTTCAAAGATGCAGATCAGTGCAATTCAGATCTCCGGTTTCATTGCGGCTTGCTACTTCATTTAACCACCTCAATACTGGGCACTTTCACCCCCTTCCTTCCCAGACCAATGTTCAGAATTCCGTGCTCTCAGATTTTCAATGACAATTACTCAGTCATGCTACACTGTACTTAAATGAAATTTTTATCATTTTGTTCACACAAATAGAGCTTTCTTTTGGTGGTATTTATTCACCACTGGGTTTTTTATTTTTTGCGATATAAGCGAGAAAGTGGAAATTTGTAAAAAAAACAATATTTTCTAATTTCTGTTTTAAAAGAAATCCAATAAAATCAAATTTCATCATAAATTTAGGCCAGAATGTATTCTGCTACATGTCTTTGGTTAAAAAAATCCAGATAAGTGTATATTGGTTTGTGTAAAAGTTATACTGTCTACAAGCTATGCATCACTGAAAATGGATCAATCCTGATATACTGATTGCCCATCTCATTTCCTGAGGCCCTAAAATGTCAGGAAAGTACAAATATCCCCCAAATGACCCAATTTTGTAAAGATGACAGTCCAAGGTATTTAGTAAGAGGCATAGTGAGTTTTTTTTACCCAAAATTGTTTAGAAAATTAAGATTTTCTTTTCTCCACAAAATTGTCATATTAACAAGTTATTTCTCACATATGGCATAGGTAAACTTGCAATTACACCCCAAAATATAATCTGCTACTTCTCCTGAGTATGGCGATACCACATGTGTGAGACTTTTCCACAGCCTGGCCACATACAGAGGCCCAACATGCAGGGAGCACCATCAGGTGTTCTAGGAGCATAAATTACACATTTAGTTTCCTGACTACCTATCACATTTTTGAAGGCCCTGGAGCACCAGGACAGTGGAATTACCCACTAAATGACACCATTTCAGGAAGCAAACACCCCAACGTATACTTTTTGAGGCATAATGAGTCTTTTGAACATGTTATTTTTTCCACAAGTTTTTGGAAAATGTGGAAAGAAAATGAAAATCTATTTTTTTTTTACACAAAGTTGTCAATTTATAAGATATTTCTAACACATAGCATGTACATAGCAAAAATTACACCCCAAAATACATTCTGCTACTCCTGAGTATGGCAATACCACATGTGAGACTTTCCACAGCCTGGCCACATACAAAGGCCCAACATTCAAGTAGCACCGTCAGGCATTCTAAAGGTATAAATTACACATTTACTGACTACCTATCACATTTTTGAAGGTTCCTGAACCTCTTTGTTAGGATTCTGTCCTCCACCGTTTCCATTTCAGAGCCACTGCTTTCTACTGGCTCATACTCGCTATCCGAGTCTGACGGAGAGAGTTCTCCGCTACTCTCATCCGACATACTCTGGAGTATATGGAAAGCCTCCTCGTTATTGAATAATTTTTTAGCCAGGTTGACAAATTACTGGGACAGATGTGGCAGATGATCACAGAAAGATGTGTGACAGATGTTGATCACTGGGACGGATTTGGCAGATCGTGGACAGATGTGTACAGATGTGCACCTGGACAGATGTGGCAGATGATCACATGGGGCAGAAGTGGCAGATGAAAATGGACAGATGTGTGCAGATGTGCACTGTGACAGATGTGGCTGATCATGGACAGATGTGGCAGATGTTTACTGGGAGAGATGTGGCAGATGTTCACTGAGACAGATGTGACAGATGATCATGGACAGATGTGCACCATATGTGCACAGATGATCACAGACAGATGTGCGCCGGTGATCACAGACAGCTGTGGCAGATGATCATGGACAGATGTTTGCCAGATGTGCGCAAATGATCACAGATACATGTGGCAGATGATCACAGAGAGATGTGGCAGATGATCACTGGGTCAGATGTGGCAGATGATCACTGGGTCAGATGTGGCAGATGATCACTGGGTCAGATGTGCGCAGATGTTCAATGGGGCAGATGTTCTTTGGGACATCTAATTTTACTGGGACAGGTGTTTTTCACTGTGTGGGGACACTAGCTGAGTGATCAGTGTGTAAAAAACAGCCCATACTGATCCCTGGCTCGCAGCACCGATCCGTTCTTCTCACTGAAAGGCTCCATGTGAGGAGAAGGAGAGACGATCACCTGGCAACGGCTCTCTATTTACATTACATGATGGCGGTGATTGGACACAGCCATTATGTGATCAGGAGGGTCAATCACAAAGCCCTCCTGACGATCGTAGTTGCGGCGTATCCAGGGGACACGAGTACATCGGATCAAGCAACTGTGCGGGCAGGCGACCGCGCGATCCCACTCTTTCTGAGAGACATTCAGGAATGTCCACTCAGAAGGACGAAACACCCACCTGGCCGTTTATATGCAGTGACCGGGAGGGAGGAGGTTAACAGAAGTCAATGCAAGTCACAATGAAATCCCAAAAAAGTAGTGCAGGAACCTTTTTCAAAGTCGTTGCGACTTGAGTCACAACAATTTGAACTGTTCCATTGCTGGCAATGGGGTGTGAATTGTCATGAGATTTTGAACTGTTAAATCACATGACAAATCGCACTGGTGTGAACCAGGGCTAATGCCTCACTAATGGGCACAAGAGTCTCTTCTTCTCTCCCTTACAGAGCTAGGAGTACTGCTGCTATTTGACACTACACAGTTCAGGGTCCGGTGACAGAAACCATGGTGCTCAGCAGGGAATATGCTATCGGACACACCTGGAAGTGTTCAGTAGTAGGCCTCATGCACACTGGATGATTTTACAGCTGCTGTTTTTGGCTTCAGATTTTTTTTCTGCAGTCAACAAACTCCCCAGCATGTTATTCTATGTGTCCATGCACACATAGACTGTTATCAGCAGTTATTGGCAGGGGCGTTTTCTAGCTGGAAAAAAACCCAGAACTAGTGAGTTTTGAGAGGAGTTTTTCAGCTGTAAAAATGCTCAAAGCTGAAAACTTTTTTCTTCTATTGCACAAGGAAGCTTCCTAAATTATTTTACAGAAGTGATGGAGTTGTTTTAAAAGCAACAGCCCAAGACGTGCTGGGCTCAACTTGCCCATCTGACTGTGGCAGAAAAATAAAATAAAATAAAAACAGGAGACATCAGCAATGTTAATGAGAACATAAAAACCTGACTCCTGTGAGAACGCACCGAATTACCTTCTATAAGAATACTATACAATTATATAAGAGTACTTCATATAGGCGACTCAGTGTACATCTTGAGCATTTATGCGTTCCTTGATTATCCGATTGAGAGTGAATACTGCTGTGCAAAATGTAAGCACATTTTTTCCCTGGAAGCCCAGGTTCTGAATCTGGGGAAGCAACTGTCAGCACTGAGAAGTCCTTCCATACTAAAGGAAAGCCAGGAACGTACACGGCAGGTGCCAGCAGGGGTAAGCACAGAGACGGGTGGAGACAAAGAGATGCAGGCACTAGGAAAGAGTAGATGGGTGAGAGTCAGGAAGGGTAGAGGGGGAAGTGCCAGTGAGGCCGATCCAGGGCTGGAGCATCCCAATAAGTACGCCCCATTGAGTGACATTGGTGAAACCAGTCAGGGACCAGCACTGCTGGAGCTGAGGGACTCTCCTAGCTGCTAGGGGGGGAAAGCGAAGGGAAAGGAAAGAGAGATTCTGGTGGTAGGGGACTCAATTCTTAGAAGGACAGAGAGGGCAATCTATAACAAAGACCTGAAGCGCTGAACTGTATGTTGTCTACCGGGCGCTCGGGTTCGGCTGAGGAAGACCCAGTTGTCATGGTGCACGTTGGCACCAATGACAAAGTCAGAGGCACATGGAGCTAAATTGAGGAAAAGGACCTCCAAGGTAGTATTCTCAGGAATACTACTGGTACATCGAGCCACACCAGTAAGGCAGAGGGAGATTAGGGAAGTAAACAAGTGGCTGAGGAGCTGGTGTAGTAAGGAAGGGTTTGGGTTCCTGAAGGACTGGGTCGACTTCTCAGTCGATAACCAGTACTATAGAAGGGATGGACTGCACCTAAATGAGGAGGGTGCTGATCAGCTGGGAATGAAGATGGCCAAAACGTTAGAGGGGTTTTTAAACTAGGCAACGGGGGGAGGGCCCAGAGGTAGAGATAGTCAGCGCGGAACATATTCCAGAGGGTAGTATTGGGGGCATCAGTGGTAGGTTGACCAAAGCACATAAACCCAAGGTAAGTAGAGTAGCAAGTCCTAGTTGCAATCTCGGAACACCCAATAAGAGGATAATATGCGACCAGTCTAAACTACGTGGCATGTTCACCAATGCCAGGAGCCTGGCGGACAAGATGGGTGAACTAGAGATACTGTTGTACGAGGAGGATTTGGATTTTGTGGGAATTTCAGAGACCTGGTTCAACAGCTCTCATGATTGGCTGGCAACCATTCAAAGGTATACCCTTTATCACAAGGATAGAGAGGGTAAAAAAGAAGGAGGGGTATGCCTATATAATTTAGGTAACAGCGATCACAGGTCAATTGGCTTCAGTATAAATCATACAAATAGGAAACATAAGGGGAATACAAAGTCACTGAATTTCAATAGAGCCAACTTCCCTAAACTACGAACCTTGCTAGAAGGCATAAATTGGGATAAAACCCTAGGAACAAAGAACACGGAGGAGAGATGGGTTTGCTTTAAGAGCATATTAAATAAGGGCATTAGCCAATGCATTCCATTGGGTAATACATTTAAAGGAGCGAACAAAAGTCCTGGATGGTTTAATTCCAATGTAAGAATGCATATAAAAGCAAAGGAGCAGGCCTTCAAAAAATACAAGGTTGAGGGATCACCATCAGCATTCAGACTTTATAAAGAATGCAACAAGAAATGTAAGGGTGCAATAAGGACGGTTAAGATAGAACATGAAAGACACATAGCGGAGGAGAGCAAAAAAAAAAAATCCCCCAAAATTCTTTAAGTATGTAAACAGTAAAAAAGGGAGGACAGAACATATTGGCCCCATAAAGAATGAGGAAGGACATCTGGTTACAAAGGATGGGGAGATGGTGAAGGCATTGAATTTATTCTTCTCCTCAGTCTTCACGAGGGAATCGGGGGGCTTCAGTAACCAAAACTGCAGTGTTTATCCTCATGACACATCACAGGAAGCACCTCCATGGTTAACAGAGGACAGAATTAAAATTAGACTTAGGAAACTTAACATTAATAAGTCACCGGGACCAGATGGCTTGCACCCGAGGGTATTTAGGGAACTCAGTCAAGTAATTGCCAGACCATTGTTCCTAATTTTACTGAAACTCTACTGACTGGAAAGGTACCAGCTGATTGGAGAAAAGCCAATGTAGCACCAATATTTAAAAAGAGCCTAAAATACATCCCTGGGAATTACAGACCAGTTAGCCTAACATCAATAGTATGGGATGATAAGGAACTATATACAAGATTTTAGTAATGAGAACGGTATAATTAGCAGTAATCAGCATGGATTCATGAAGAATCGTTCTTGCCAAACCAATCTATTACCTTCTATGAGGAGGTGAGTTGCCATCTAGATAAAGGAAGGCTCGTAGATGTGGTGTATCTGGATTTTGCAAAAGCATTTGATACAGTTCCCCATAAACGTTTACTGTACAAAATAAGGTCCGTTGGCATGGACCATAGGGTGAGTACATGGGTTGGAAACTGGCTACAAGGGCAAGTTCAGAGGGTGGTGATAAATGGGGAGTACTCTGAATGGTCAATGGTGGGTAGTGGGGTACCCCAGGGTTCTGTGCTGGGACCAATCCTGTTTAATTTGTTCATATACGACCTGGAGGATGGGGTAAACATTTCAATCTCTGTATTTGTGGCTGATACTAAGCTAAGCAGGGCAATAACTTCTCCACAGGATGTGGAAACTTTGCAAAAAGATCTGAACAAATTAATGGGGTGGGCAACTACATGGCAAATGAGGTTCAATGTAGAAAAATGTAAAATAATTAATTTGGGTGGCAAAAATATGAATGCAATCTATACAATGGGGGAAGGACCTCTGGGGGAATCTAGGATGGAAAAGGACCTGGGGGTACTAGTAGATGATAGGCTCAGCAATGGCATGCAATGCCAAGCTGCTGCTAACAAAGCAAACAGAATATTGGCATGCATTAAAAAGGGGATTAATTCCAGAGATAAAACAATAATTCTCCCGCTCTATAAGACTCTGGTTCGGCTGCACCTAGAGTATGCTGTCCAGTTCTGGGCACCAGTCCTCAGGAAGGATGTACTGGAAATGGAGCGAGTACAAAGAAAGGCAAAAAAGCTAATAAAGGGTCTGGAGGATATTAGTTATGAGGAAAGGTTGCGAGCACTGAACTTATTCTCTCTGGAGAAGAGACGCTTGAGAGGGGATATGATTTCAATTTACAAATACCATACTGGTGACCCCACAATAGGGATAAAACTTTTTTGTGGAAGGGAGTTAAGACACATGGCCACTCATTCAAATTAGAAGAAAAGAGATTTAACCTTAAACTACGTAGAGGGTTCCACAGGCGGTGGTCTCAGCGGGGGGCATCGATAGTGTCAAGAAACTATTAGATAAGCACCTGAACGACCGCAACATACAGGGATATACAAGGTAATGCTGACATATAATCACACACATAGGTTGGACTTGATGGACTTGTGTCTTTTTTCGACCTCACCTACTATGTAACTATGTAACATGTATAGGTGTAGTCAGTGGTGGCTGGTGCTCCATTTTTGGGAGGGACCAGGTGCATGGATTAGGGGGGCAGCACCCCTGCACCCCTTATGGATGGGCCGCCACTGGGTGTAGTAGAAACAAAACCTTGTGACCTTTGCAAGATACTGTATATCAGTATATTTGTTCTTCAAGTCTTTGAACTATTTAGCAATGGATACTCTAATTTATAGCACCTGAAGAACTATAGTACTTGCGGTCTCATCTCTTCATTCTCTTATCCGAGACAAGCAAGAAAGAGTCTGAATGTTTGCTTTTGGCAACAAAAAGAGTTCTTACTTTGGACACTTTCAATCATGCAAGCCAAATAAGATCTTAAAATTCTAAGAAAAAAAATTTGCTAACCTACTACTTCCTTGGACAGGTTTCAGAAAACCAATAAACGATCTGATGAAGCAATACGAGAGAAAGCACACAGGTTAGGTGCACACAGCCAGTCATTCATAAAAAAATAAAATCCTGAAATAAATCCTCTCTTTTTATGTCTGCTGTAAGATAAAGGAAAGTAAGTCACTAAAAAAAAAAAAAAACTAATGTTTGATAGGCAAAAAAACAGCCCCCATGTGGAATACAACTTTATATTCTTCCACTTTACAATGTGCTACATTTGTGTGATATCATGAGCTGTTAAAGCTGGAAGAATGTTTCCTATATTAACATTGTAAATTTACTGTGCATATATATACAATACAAGGTAGAATACAAATGTTTTAAAGTTTTGTAGAAGTTATAGCAAGCCTTTAATGCATAAGATTCCAGATGAAGCACCACGATGGATATGTAAAGATCACCATCTAGCATTATTGGAAACCCAACTCTACTTGCACAGCATCAGGCAAAGCAGTCCAATCAAGGAACCTGATATTTCAGTTAAGTTTTATTTTTAAACTGATAGCAGACTGTGGTCAGTTACCCACCATGAAATGACTGCTATACATACATTTTATGGTAAAGTAGATCTAAACTCAAAGAGCAAAGATAGGGAACATCCACAAATGTTAAAGTGCCTAAGCAGTACACTGAAAATGTTCCTTTTGTGTCGAATCTGTCTTAAAAAGTAGCAGCACTTTCTGATGTGCCTGTGCTTAGGCTCTCCTGTGCCTAAAGACATATAGCTGTATATCTGCAGTGGGAGATCTTCAAAGGCACTGCTGCCTCTGACTGCTAGTCCCGCCAGATTCAAAGTGAGATTTGGTAATGTCTCTACTGTGATGCTCACTTCTCTTCTGCGGCTTCTTGAATATGCCATTACCAGTCATTAATTGGCTGCTCTGGCAGCAGGAAGCAAATCCCTGCCTCCACCAAGGTGGCTGCCTCCATACAGAGACATGGTGAAGAACAAGCCATGGCAAGGCAGTATTGAGAAAAAGATCAACTGCAGGGACCCCACATGCAATACCGGTGACTAGTCCTTTGTCCCCTGTTTGCCTTTGTTGGGCAAAGCATTCACAGTTCAGGTGCTCTTTAAACATATAGTATATGTAGATATGTCTTTATCTGCTATGTAATTAAAAGAGCATGTTTTGGTTAAATAGGTGTGTTACTAGAAAATCTGTATTTTTGCTGGTTGTTATACAGCTGTTATAGCTGGAGAAAAGCTTTGTAAAACAGCCAAGTTTTAACAATGTTTCTGAAGATGAGCAGGATGGAGATTTTGGGTTTTATTTTTATCAGTGGTTACACGAGTCAGCCAATTTTCTTACGTTCAGGTTCTAAATTCCAAAGCCTTTACAGAGATAACGTATCACTGTGCCACAATGGTCCTTGTAAAGTGTATTCACAAGGTAGCCTCTAACTAAATACTTTTGATCCCGGCAAGAATAGGTTCATCTGATCTATACCTGGCTGTGGCTGAATGACTTGCTTTGTTAGGGGAAAACTGTCTGCTGCATAATATGTCCATGGTTTGTAAGTAATAGAATGGCGCCAGTATGACAGTGCAGCACAAAATGTCACAGTGTAAACACTTTTTTGTTACAATGTTTTTCATTCTTTTAATGCTGCAGAATCAGCTCAGATGGAATTCCAGAGACCAATGGACACAGATTGTTTTCTGATAAAGCACAAAAACATTTAAAGAATCCTGATGAGACCTTTTATCACAAGCTTAGCTAGGTCAATGGATGTATTTAGTTGCTTTTTGTTACAATAATTCACTTTTTACATGATACAGTCATTAAGTAAGGGAAAAAAGTCTTAAAGTGGGAATTTGTAGTAGTGGCCGCCACTTAACACCTCTGACTCCCAGTCTTTATCTGTATACATTTATATAAACAACAGTACAATTTTCGGCACCCTATTACTCGGGGCTTAAAGCATGTCTCCATTCTTTATCTTATCTTGATGAGAAATAACTTTGAAAAACTTCCCCTATCATTTCTAGCCACAACTATCTTGAGTAAGGGCAGATGATTCATTTATTTTTTACTTCCAGGAATCCATTGGCCCTTAACCACTTGCCGACCGTTGCACACCGATATATGTCGGCACAATGGCAGTGGTGGGCAAATGGGCGTACCTGTACATCCCCTTTAACTGGCGGGGGTAGTGGGCGCGCCACCATGTACAGGGTGACCACGGGGACTCGATGTCTGCCGGTCTCCCGGTGATCATGTCACGGAGCCGCAGAACGGGGAAGTGCCTATGTAAACAAGGCATTTCCCCTTTCTGCCTTGTGTCATGACATAGCTCACTGCTCCCTGTCATTGGGAGCAGTGATCGCTGTCATGTGAGTTGAAGCCCATGCCCCCACAGTTAGAATCACTCCCTAGGACACACTTAACCCCTTCATCGCCCCCTAGTGGTTAACCCCGTCACTGCCAGTGTAATTTACACAGTAATCAGTGCATTTTTATAGCACTGATAGCTGTATAAATGACAATGGTCCCAAAATAGTGTCAAAAGTGACCGTTGTATCCGCCATAATGTCGCAGTCACGATAAAAATTGCAGATCGCCGCAATTAGTAGTAAAAAAAAAATAATAATACAAATGCCAAAAAACTATCCCCTATTTTGTAGACACTATAAATTTTGCGCAAACCAATCAATATACGTTTATTGCGAATTTTTTTACCAAAAATATGTAGAATACATATCGGCCTAAACTGAGAAAAAAAATTTGTTTTTTTATATATTTTTGGGGGATATTTATTATAGTAAAAAGTAAAAAATATTGCTTTTTTTTTCAAAATTGTCGCTCTTTTTTTGTTTATAGCGCAAAAAATAAAAATCGCAGAGGTTATCAAATACCACCAAAAAAAAGCTCTATTTGTGCGAAAAAAACCGGACATGAATTTTGTTTGGGTGCAATGTCGCATGACTGTGCAATTGTCAGTTAAAGCGACGTAGTGCCGAATCACAATAAAAAAAATGCCCATGAAGACTCCTGAGATGTATGACATTTTGGCCTAGGCCAGAAGCCAGGAAGCAACTGAAGGAATGTAAAAAAAAAAAGTTTACTAAAAAAGTTTTAAATCAGTAAATATTCTATACCTTCCTATCTATTTACTAAGGCTTGGAGCAAGAGGATTAAAAATAGGTAATGTTGATTGAGAGAGTTTAGTTCCGGTTTACGGGTGTTCTACGATCACAGCATACAGTACACTTTCATTTTATAACATCAGCATTGCAATAGCAATACAAACAATAGTTATTCTTGACAATCCAATATAACGTTTCTAAAATGTTCGTACATGTTGTGATTGCTGCCTGTCTGCTGGCCATCTCATTCCACAACTTCTTGGATTCGTTGCAGCTTCTTCTCTGCTGTTTGCTTTCAATTTCTAGGGACTACCTATCCCATGGTACTTTGCTACCTGCAATCTGTGATTCCTGTACTGACTCTCTCTGAAACATGTGCCACAGCACTGCTTACTGACAGGGCACAATGAATATGTGTCACAGAATTCAAGAAAGTAAATATGTGGGGATCTTCATAAAGTAGGTTTACAACTTTGAAGATCATTCAGAATTATAGGAGTAGGATAAAATATAATTGAAATACAATATGGAAATAAATATATGATTTAACATTTTCACCATAGATACACTTTAAGTACTTACTCGGTATATTCTACAGTATATAAAACATCACTCTGTGAAATACTATTACTTTGGAATGACCAAGCTGTAAGGGCACTAATATTCCCCCTGTATCAGTTAAAGCAGAGTTCCACTCATTTTTCAGATTATTAAAAGTCAGCAGCTAAAAAAAAGTGTAGCTGCTGACGTTTAATAAACAGACACTTACCTCTCCCACGGTCCAGCGATGTGACCGCCCGAAGCCTCACTCCTCTCCCCATTCTCTCCGCGGCACCATTAGTGCAACTGTGGGCACTCAGCTGTGACAGCTCGCAGCTTCATAGCTGGGCACGCACTGTGCATGCGCGAGTCACGCTGTGCTCTCTTAGTGGCCAGGCAATCTTCAGGGGACCTGTGACGTGTCCCAAAAGATTGCAGAGAGGGAGGGGGAGAGGAGGAGTCGCCTAGGCGACTGAAGCAGGAAGTGGGACAGGAAGTACCTGTCAAAAGTAGGTACCCACTCCCCCCCTCCCAAAAAAAAAAAAATGACATGCCAAATGTGGCATGTAAGGGGCGAGGAGTGCTTAAAGCGGAAGTTCCACTTTTGGGTGGAACTCCGGTTTAATGTTAGTCACACCTCTGATCAAGGTTAACAAAAACAGTACAAAGAGATGGGTGACCAATAGATGGCTTTATTTATTAATAATAAAGTGTATGCACCAGTAGAATAAAGAAAACATTCAAGTACATGTCTGCAATACATCCATTTTTTCCCCCATGTTTTGCCTCTTTAAAAAAACTGCATGCATGGAAACGTAACTGTTGATCTGTCGGAAATATAAAGTGTTCCTAACTTCCTTTAGTGAGCTGACATTGCCGCATCTGCTTACCTAAAATGCCAACCAGTGCTGACATTATTGCTTGAGTTCTCCCCTGCAGGACTACAGAACACATCCATTTATCTTGTGAATATGAGAAGAGGGAGCTGTTCTGTAGTCCAGCAGGAAGAACTCAGGCAGAGCTGACAACACTTTATTTTCAGTGGAGCAGCCAAGGATTTCAGGATTTTCAGGATTTCAGTGCAGCCATTGTCAGCTCACTACAGGAAGTTACAAGATCATTGAATTTCTGGCAGATGAACAGGTACTTTTCTGTACTTATTTGCAGAGACAGCGCATGGTGAAATATGCATGTATTGCAGAGTTGTAATGATTTTTTTTTTATTTATATTCTGCCTGGATATACGATTTAATTTTCTTTTTGAGAATGTGAATTGCGCCGATGATCTAGTGAAATCACACATTTTTTTATTTTAAATGGATGCTAAAGTTAATAACATTTAAAAGAGAAGTTGAGGATTTTTTTAAATTGAAGAATCATACTTACCTAGGTGGATGCATCTGTCTCCCGTCTGCTCTAAGACTGAGAACCGAGCAATTAAACACCGCTGATCACTCAGTTCTCAGAGCTTTGTGAGCAGAAAGCAGGTGACTGTCAGTCACTGGCTGTCTGTTCTGCTCCCCTGCACTCACTGGTGTGCTGGGCTGTGGAGTGGGTGGGAGCGGCTGGCTTAGGCTCTTAGTGACTTGCTGAGAGGCTGAGCTGGGTGCTGGTCCAGGGTTGTGGGCAAGCCTGGACTGGCTCAGCCTGCAGTCTGCTGAAAATGGGTCACAGGAGTGCAAAACGAACTGCACTCCTGTGATCCACAGAAGTACAGCCAAACAAGCTTTGGCTATACTGCTCCTTTAATCTGATCCTACTACATGTCATGAGGTCATTTTCATTTGAACAACAGGACTTAATCTAAACTTACTTTACTTCTGCTTTAGATGCTAACACAACATGCCCATAATTAACTTATGGCCCTAACAGATTAAACAAAGGATCATAGATGCATGATTGCACTAAGCATACATTAGCCTGCTACCACGTATAAGATGTTGTAGATTAGTTGATGCTACTGAAATAATGAGAATCGTACTACAATGCATGATAAAATACTACCATGTATTATTGTGCGATGCTTTGGCAAAAATTATTGTTTTTTTGGAGGTTATAGTGCATTGCTGGCCTGTTAATTCGAATGGGCTACCTTAACTCAAGTTCATGCAACGCACCAGGATGCCAAGGTCTGAATGGGCCCAAAGACATTGCCCTGGAACACTATGCAGTTAATTTACTAAACACAAATAGACTGTGCACTAATTTCCCCAAGGGCTTAGTAAATGTGGTGAAGCTTCACTTTGTAAAGAATACCCAATCTCGTGCAAGGAACATAAAAAAAAAAACAGCATTTTTGCTTGCATATGATTAGATGATGGAAATCAGTAGAGCTTCACTACATTCAATAAGCAGTGGAAAAAATGAGTGCAACTACACCTGTAAAGTGCACAGGCTATTTGGCTTTAGTAAATTAACCCCTATAGCTTTCACAGACTCTTTATGACCCTAAACCAGGGTGAGTATATTTAATAAATATTTCTGTTACCATATCAGCAGGCCTTTAAGCATCAGAAATTGAGACAACGGTTTTAGAAAATTATGTTTAAAGACCTATACAGCTCAACAATTAGGGTCTATACAAAAGTATATGTTCGGACTGGAGTTCTTCCTTAAAATACAAACTGCTTTAATATGTCACAAACATTCTCTGTATTTGTGTTTAACTATAATCTCATTTAATATATTATAATGGTACTTTATCTTGTGCCTGTAAGACATACAGCTTATCTAAGCTTTTTTGTCTATTTGGTAAAAAATAAAATTAAAATGAGTATGAATGCATAACCCTTTCACCTTAAACTAGCCATAGATGCCAGAAAATGGTTGTTTGCTAAGATCATTGAAATAAGACAGACGCTTATAATCTCTTTTGCACACTTCATATGTTCTATATAAAGCTTGGCCACAAACATCAGACAGAAGCTGAATATTAGGGATTCATTTGACTGCCAAACGATGCCTTGATACCAGCTTCACCTCAGGGTATCAAATGAAATAGTTATGAAAATCCATCCTGGCCAGCTTATATTCTTCCCTAGAAATACAGGGACCTAAAGGTGACCACAGATAATGTGATCAAGGCCTGGACCTGACAAAACTTTTTTATTTAAATGTCCCAAAAGGAAATCTGCTACAAAGATTTGCACCCAATCCCCTGTCCTTAAAGTATATCTAAAGCCAATTTTTAATTTTGGATAGAGTAGGGGAAGGTTATATTCACTGTTAGTTTTTGCAATCTTTGTCTCATTAGGGAGATTTCCCTTTATTTTCTGTCTTGAAGACTCAACAGGAAGTGATTAGATATCTTCCCAGTTTGAGTGAAATCCCTTCGTAGGCCCCTTTCACATGACCGTTCGGGTTCAGTCAGTTTTTCAGGTGGACCTGATCGGACAGTCTATTCATCCCTATGGACTGGGAGGTCTAAATAGACCTGTGTCCATTTACACCTGCCTACATCCGATCCAATCTGGTCTGCTAAAAACAAATGGAAGGGGATCCTTTCTCCCCCATGTAGGCAGATTAAAGCAGAGGGTAGTTGGGTGTAAATGGACAATCAAGTCTATTTACACCCAGCCAGCTATTGAGCAGATCTGCCTGCTTTAATCAGCAGGGGATCTGCGAGAGGAGAGTCCACCCCAAGTAAAAAGGGCCCTAGAGAGTTGTCACAGGAACAAGTGGAACAATTGGCCCCACTTGAAGATTTCCCCTCTATTCCTGCTTTAGTGGTAACTCTACATTTTGGATTTATCATCACTTTCCTTTCCAGTGACACTGATGATCAGGACAATTAGAGAGCGTGACAGTGGTTCTAACCTCTTACCATTCTATCCAAGTCTAAAAATATTTTTATAACTTTAATTACGTCTCCATCCCACTGTTTTATTATTTTTAATTTTGGGGTCAATTTCTGTAACTATTTTAGTCTGTGACACCCATTTGGGAATACCTTCTTTCAGTTCCTGCCAATGCAATGCCTGTACACAAATAGTAAGGCACTGGCAACAATAAAAAGAGCATGGTCAAAAGTTAGAACTCATCTGCACCGAATAATACCATAAATATATTTTGGGCAAATAATTCCTATTACTTACTGCTCTGACACTGAAAGGAACTTTTCTCAGTAGGCACAAAAATAGCAATAAAAACCTGATGGAAGTTTTAACGTTTTGGGCTTTGAGTTACTTAATAGGGTGGTATAACTAACTTTAGGCTACCTATAAATATGAACATGGGCAGCCAGATATCTGTCCTTTCTCTGAGGGACTGGTACAAACTGCGGTTTCTCGTGTTACTTTCCTGATAGCGTGAGCTTCCTCTTATGCAGTTACTACGTCCCTTCTTTCTTCTCAGTGAGAAGAGAGGAGGATTGATTCCATCACATACAGTTGTGCTCATAAGTTTACATACTCTGGCAGAATTTATGAATTCTTGGCCACTTTTCAGAGAATATGAATGGTAACACAAAATTGTTTATTTTGCTCACGGTTAGTGTTTGGCTGAAGCCATTTATTATCAATCAACTGTGTTTACTCTTTTTAAATCATAATGACAACAGAAACTACCCAAATGACCCTGATCAAAAGTTTGCATACCGTAGTGATTTTGGCCTGATAACATGCACACAGGTTGACACAAAGGGGTTTCAATGGCTATTAAAGATAACCATCCTCACCTGTGATCTGTTTGCTTCTAATTAGTGTGTGTGTATAAAAGGTCAATGGGTTTCTGGACTCCTGACAGACCCTTGCATCTTTCATCTTTGTTTGGTGGATTGTAATTGTCACGGAACGTCCCACACTCCGCTTGAGTGCTTCCGTCAGTATACCACTTCCTAAGTTCTGGAACACGAGTCCAATGGATCTGGCTATAGGAACCCCCAAGAACTAGACAACACCAGTCTTGGAGTACATCAGGACTAACTCTTTATTTGAGATCTCACACACATTTATACAGCAGGCTGACTCAAAGCTAACCTAATTAACATGAGCTAATTTACTAAAAAATTTACCCAGACCAGATGACAGACTTGTGGGCACCGAGCTTCACACAGTAGTATAAACACAATAGCTGGAGCTAATTACAATTAACAATACAAACAACAATCTCCCCCTTCCTCAGCCTAGACTGTTCGTCTCCTAGCCAGTGCTGGTGGCTAATGTGATCAGCTCATTCAATTAACACACATTACCATAAACATCAACACAGGGTTAATTAGAACAAACAACAATGAGTTGAATACCCTTAGAACCTAGACTAAACTTATTTACATTAAACACATTATAGCTGACATCAGACAGGTGAGTGGAGTTGATGACATTAGCATCTTCTCACAGTATGAGCCCCAACAGTATGGCTCAGTCACTATTGCTACTATGGCAAATACAGGGGTCCCCAGAGTCTGTGTGTTTTGGGGGGACATGGAGCTGAATCCAAAGTAACACCAACCCCAGGGTCCTGAGGCATACAGCTAACAGAGAGCACCATTTCCCCAAATGCCAGGGCCCATAATCTGTTGGCAAGAGGCTAGCGTTCAGTCCCCTCCAATAGCCTCTGTCTCGGGTGAGTCTGTCACATTTCTCCCCCATCAAAGGTTGACTAACAAGGTCCCAGACCTCCACCTGGTCTGGACATGCGTTAGTCAGGCAGAGTGAACTCACATAGTCTTCCCGCATGATCTCCATTCTTGGCTGCAAGGAATAGTTGACCTCAGTAGGTGTGGGGCAGAGGTCATTTACTCTCTGTCTGGCTGCCAGGGCTTCAGCTGGATTGTTTTTAACATTCCTGGGCTCGGTCTGCTGCTGGGCAGAGGGGCCAATCACCCCTGCTTCTTGAAGCTGTAGAGAGACACTAGGTGCTAGGCAGAGGCCAGCGGTGCTCTGCCCTGTTGCCAGCGATTCAGCTGGGAATAGCAGCTCCACTACATCAGCTTGTCGTCAGAGAGAGGGGCCAACTGCCCTGGCTCCCTGGATCTCCACAGTTGTTGCCGGTGCTGGGCAGAGGTTGGTAACACTCTGCCCTGTTGCCAGCACTTCTGCTGGGGACCCTGCATTCTCCGCTCCGGCTAACCGTTGGGGCAGGAGGCTGGCTTCCTCCACTCCCAAACTGTGTAGCTGCCATTGGGGAGGTGAGCTGGCTGCTTCCTTTTCCATTCCCTCATCTGGTTGCTTGGACGACATGTCTATGGTACTGTCTCCTAGGTGCACTGATCTTTGCTGGGGAGGGAAGGCCGCTTCCTCCACCCTGGCCAACTGTTGGGGAGGGACAACACACACCTCCTCTCCCTTCTCCCCCTGTATCTGCTGCTGGGAAGTGATTGCCACCTTCTCACCCTGGGCCTCCAAAACTGCCAAAGGTGTGGGGCAGAGGTCTTGGACCCTCTGTCCGGTTGCCAGCACTTCTGCTGGAGAAGTTTGTTGTAACTCCACAGATACTGCTGTTGGTGCTGGGCAGAGCACAGTAAAGTTTGGCCCTAATACCAGATCTTCTGCTGGAGGCTCATCAGGTTGTTCTTCCTCAGCAGAAAAGTCTATTAAATCCCCTATCTCTATAACTGGTGGCTGGGGATAGAGGTTCACCATCTCCTGTTCATGGAACCCAGAAGATGTTATCAGTGCTGGACAGAGGTTAGCAGAACTCTGCCCTGTGGTCAGCACTTCAGGTTTGGGGACGGCAATCTTCAGATTTTCCACTGCCGATTCTCTGGCATGCTGCTAAACGTGTTCTAGCAGTTTCCTGTATGCCCTTTCCAGATGCTGTTCCTTCCTTAGCAAATGGTCCAGATCAGGTTTGAGCTCTGAGACCCCCTGCAAGACCGAGCATAGCCTCTCTATATTCTCGCAGGTCCTCAAGGTCAGGTTCCCCTTCATCACCAAACATAAAATGATCTGTAAGGCTCTCCCACAGCAATCCAGGGCCTCCAAAGTCATATCCCTCCAGAGAGCATTCTGTTGTCTCCCCTAAATAACCCTCCTCTGCATGCCATTGCAGAGCCCGATAACGATTGTCCAGCTCTATCTCTTGCTGGACCAGCCTGTCCAACTCAGTCACCCATTGCTCCTGGGGCCGCTCTCCCAGGAATGCCATCCACAATGCCCGTTGGTCACTGGCCCGTTGCTCTTGGGTTGGAAAGCACTTTCCCTGATTTATACCAGCGAGCTGAAGGGCTCCAATCCAGAGCTTCACCCGAATCAGCTGCCTGAGCTCCAGGTATTCATCCTCAGACACCGTTCTGGTGTATGTTGAAAGGATGATCCGCAGCAGCCCCGGGAACTCTGATGCCAGGTCCATATCTCCACTGGGGTGACTGAAGTCTGCTATGCTGATCTTGGATCCAGTTGGAGGTTTGGATGTCCCAGACTGCAGGAAGCTTTCCCGCTGCTGGAAGAGTCCCCAGCAGAAGTGCTGGCAACAGGGCAGAGTGTTACCAACCTCTGCCCAGCACCGGCAACAACTGTGGAGATCCAGGGAGCCAGGGCAGTTGGCCCCTTTCTCTGACGACAAGCTGATGTAGTGGAGCTGCTATTCCCAGCTGAATCGCTGGCAACAGAGAGAAAAAAGAGAGAGTAGTAGCATTGGGTAAGGTGGAGGGAGTTTTCCCATCCAATTTCCAATTAGGGATTCCCATATGAGCCATTTGTAAATAGTTATAGAGGAGGGGCCAGCGGCTTGTAACAAACATCCAATATCCTGTAGTGTAGGTCATATTAAGAGGAAAGGGGCCGTAGCAATAGACAAAGACAAGGTATCCAGACCTAATGGTATTTCTGTTGAGTGTTCTGAAGTTGTGCTGTAAGGCTATCCATTTTGTAGACATATCTCACTATGTTAAAGATAGTTTGGCAGTCTGGAAGATTTGTTTGATTTCAGCAGTGAAATATTTCACATCTGGCCACAGTAAGGTCATAATTCAGTAGTCGCTGAGCAGGAAACTGTGTACTACAAACCAATTCTCCTACTATACAGATATACAGGTTCAGATGGACTTGGAGGCTTGAGAGATCTGTTATCAGAAGCAACTTTTTTCCAAAATTCTTGAATATTAGGACAGAACCAGGAAATTTGGCTTACTGACCTGTTCAGTCCACGGCCTCAACAACACTGAGTGAATACAATGGGAGTCTAACTGTAGTTATGTACCATTTGAGCATAATTTGATAAATGTTCTCTCCGGTAAGGGTGTAACATTCTCCTAAAGGCCTGACCAGTTCCCTGATGTGATTGGGTACTGAAATACATGTTTTCGTAAGTCTGTATAACAATATCAAAGAGAGTGAGTGGGCGAGTCTGGAAGTGAAATGTGACACTATATTAAGGAGATCAAGTCTTTCTCATGCATGAAGTCATATTTTGTCTGTAGCCACATAAATATCTAAGCATATCTCTTAGTCAGGAAGTTAAAAGACAGAACCAATGAATGCTTACAGAAAAGTGAATTGCAGTAAGTAAAAACTTACTTTATGGTGGGAAAGTTGGGTCATTTCACATTAGCATTTAAAATGACATGCCAGTGCAGAAGTACTCAACAGTCATACACCAATAGGTTTGTTGATAGTAAAACTACTAATAATTGGAAAATTTATTTGACTATTATACAAACTGTTGTTCATTCTTCATTACCAAAGTCTATGATCAAATGGTGTTTGATAAAATAAGGTAAAATAAAATTATTTGAGATATTGTATATAAGTTTTCTAGTTTCTCACAATAATACTAAGTATAGAGTACAATAGTTACAAAAAGCAATAATCTTGCTATGCTTTAAAAACACAAATACTTTGTGAACATGTACTAATACTAGTTTTTTTAAAGGGAGAATGTCTTTCTATGGAGGTTTACACCCAGTTGGAGGGATTTATGCCTTAAAGCTGGACTCCAGGATAAACAACTATTGTCTAAATACATTCTACATGTGCATTCTTACTGGAATATTGGTGTGCTTAATGTACTTCTTCCAAATCTGTGCAGTAATCCAGTGTGAAAAATTACCTCTGTGCAGGAACTTCCTGTAAATAAGACCAGTAACTGCCGCTCTATCTCCTTGTGCAGGGTGACTGGTCTTCTCTCTGCCCCTCCTGTTGTTCATGCTGGCCCACTACCACAGCTCTGTTCTCTGCACAGGGTATGTAAAGCACAGTGTAGATGTCACTGCTACTTTTTCAAGGTAATATCAAGTTTGAAAAGGCAATTAATTAAACATTAATAGGTGTCCTGCATGTCTGCCTGGAGTTCAGATGGAACATCCCATCTCAGTTAGTGACTGAAGCACAGCACCAAGGCTGCTTAATCACTTCAGCCCCAGAAGGATTTGCCCCCTTAATGACCAGGCCATTTTTTGTGATACGGCACTGCGTGGCTTTAACTGACAATTGCGTGGTTGTGCGACGCTGTACCCAAACAAAATTTACGTCCTTTTTTTACCCACAAATAGAGCTTTCTTTTGGTGGTATTTGATTACCGGTTGCGGTTTTTATCAGTTTAGGCCAATATATATTCTTCTACATATTTTTGGGGAAAAAAAAAATTACAATAGGTATATATTGATTGGTTTGCGCAAAAGTTATAGCGTCTACAAAATAGGGGATAGATTTATGGCATTTTAATTTTTTTTACTAGTAATGGTGGCGATCTGCAATTTTTAGCGGGACTGCAACATTGCAGCAGACAGATGGGACACTTTTGACACTTCTTTGGGACCACTGACATTTATACAGCAATCAGTGCTATAAATAGCCACTGATTACTGTGTAAATGTCACTGGCACTCACTTTTGTTGCCAGCGGTTTAGACATTAATGGCTGTGTGCTGAGATATTTTGAGGGGACAGCAAATTTACACTGTTATAGAAGCTGTACACTCACTACTTTACATTGTAGCAAAGTGTCATTTCTTCAGTGTTGCCACATGAAAATATATAATAAAATATTTACAAAAATGTGAGGGGTGTACTCACTTTTGTGAGATTGTGTGTGTGTGTGTGTGTGTGTGTGTGTATATATTTATTTATTTATTTATTTTCTTTTAATGGTGGGATGCAAAATTACTAAATTACTTTAAGTGCATAGATACATAACATGAAACTAAAAAGTCTTATTTATACATAGACAATGATAAAAAAAAAAAATAGAAGGACGCATCTTTAAAACCTGAATATAACTTTTAGCAAGTAGGAATATTTTAGTGCAGGTTACATCCTGTCAGCTTATTATGTTTCATTGGGCCTGCCTGACATATGTATATTCACACTGAATTGCTGCATACACCCCATCTACTGAAAGGTAGAACAAATACATTTATAACATACTGTACACGTTTGTACGCATGTATCTTATCTGACTAATGTAACATCTGTAGCAAATTATACAGAATGGAACATGCCAGCGAATTAAAATGAATCTGTTGCAGATGCTGCTGTTATATTAGCAGAGAGATGTGCCAAGCACAAGATAAGCAAGTATAGTGGAAAGTGAGCACTGGGAAAGTGAACTTGCACCTTCCATTTATCCACACTGGATGTTTGCCATGGAAATCACAATAAATGGGGGATCATCAAAGATACGTGTATGTGATCTGTGCGGTTATATAGCACTTTGGTGTTTTAGCTGCTGAATGGGCGACTTGTTTATGACATTTCTGACATGTTAAGGTTGTGAGAATTCGATTCATGGTTGATAAGGATTGGAAAGGCACCTGTGAGGAGCAGGTATTTCCCTCCCCGTCTGACAACTTGAAACATGCTCTTCTTGAGATCAAACACTGCTCTATGAAAACTGAAAGCATCCATATGTGATACTGCTCTTCATCCACTGTAGACAACTACAAGGCATGTTGAATTTGATGTAAATCTTTGTCTATATATCGCCATACAGTATTTTTTCAACACAGAAATATATTTTATTTCTGTGTTGCTAAAGCAGCTGCTAAAATGCTAAAAAGCAAGGTTACATGGACCATTCATTAAACAGTTACAACATTTAGGGCTCTTTAAAAAGTTACTTTGGAGATGCACACAATTAGTAGAACAATTAAAACACCAAAAAAACTATGGGGTTGATTTACTAAAGGCCAATAGATTGTGCACCCTGGAAAGTGCAGTTGCACTCTGCAAGTGCAGTTGCTCCATAGCTTAGTAAATGAGGTAAAGCTTCACTTTGCAAAGAAAACCCAATCACATGCAAGGAAAATAAAAAAAACAGCATTTTTGCTTGCACATGGTTGATGAACGTCAGCAGAGCTTCTGCTCATTTACTAAACTCTGGAGCAACTGCTCTTGCCGTGTGCAACGGCACTTTTCAAAGTGCACAGTCTTTTTGCCTTTAGTAAATCAACCCCTATATGTTTACATAAATTTGCAGGCACAGACACTAACATCTATTTATAGCACAAATAAAAGGATGTTCCTACTAAAAAACGTATGTCAGAGTAAGTGCACATACTGTTCACAAGCATGCAATTGCTGAACCCAATGGAACTATACCAGATCAAAATGAATAACGCTGCAGTGGTTTTGCCCACTTATATGGTTTGCAAATCACCAATTTATGATTATGGGAAAATAAAAAAGTCAAAACCTGAGACTATCCTGACATATCAAGAGTCCCGGTTTAATCAACAGCTTAGAAACACCTGCTGGTTAATTATATTGGAGGGCTGGAAGGCTAAGCCCCAGTTCACACAGGGGCGGCACGACTTGCAGGTCGCCTCACCGAGGTGACCTGCACACGACTGCCACGGCAACTTGCAAAACGACTTCTGTATAGAAGTCTATGCAAGTCGCCCCCCTAAAGTAGTACAGGAACCTTTTTCTAAGTCGGAGCGACTTGCGTCGCTCCTATTAGAACGGTTCCATTGTACAGAACGGGAGGCGACTTGTCAGGCGGCTAGGTCGCCTGACAAGTCGCCCCTGTGTGAACCGGCACTAAGAAAGAGCTAAGATTTCAATGTCTGTGTTGTGAACTTTAATTTCTTCACAATGCTTTTAGACACAGAGATGACGGGAGGCTTTTTCTTGACATTAAGGCTGGGTTCACACTAGTGCAAATTGTGTGAACCCACAATTTGGGAGCCGATTCACATATCTCCACAGTGGTGCGATTTGCACAGGAGCCCTTTTGGTCCATTTCAGGCATGAATTCAGCCAAAAATTCGGTCTGAAATCAGACCTGAAACGGTGAACGAGCACACACCGGACTCCTGCTGTGAGCCGCTGCGTGCTCATATGTGAACCCAGCCTTAAGGATCCTTGAGAATGAATATCTTCACATTAAAATCAGCCAGAGGGAACAGGGTAGCTCGTTTTAAAACAATGATTTTATTGCTTGTTAAGAATATGTAATTAGATTAGGTTGCATAGTCTAGACACAGATGCAATTTAAATGTGCATTTTCAATATTGTATTACAACAGTAAAGTTAAGGTTGTATAAAAAACATTTGTAATCAAGACTAGCTCTGCAGACAGATATCATTGCTGGAGCAAATATGCTACTTTCTACTTTTCCCAGAAAGAAAACAGAGGGCCTCACTTCCCAATGCTACTGCCCTATTCTATGGTGTGCGCTATGGGCCACTCCTAGATCCTAGGCAGACTTCTCTGGGCAAGTGTGGGGTCCTGGAAAAGACCATTCTACAATTGGCAACACAATCAGCGAGAAAGGAAGGAAAAGGGGAAGCGCCACCTAAGTGCAGCATCACAATGAGAGGTTTATTGCCAATGGTTAAAAACACTTACAAGATGAAAATGATAAAAACCACTTATCGTGTTGATATGGAGTCTGCCACTGTCCTCTGTCCTGCAAGCTCCACTGGGATCGGGTCCATTGAAGATGGATGGAAGAGGAATGGATGCTCTGTAGATGACAGGGAATCCACGCTGACCAGTGTGAGACATTTTGGAAGATTTGACGTCACCAGGAGAGGATAGGAGAGGCTACATGGTAGTTCCACGACCGCAGCTGTACACTTCTTCCCCTATATAGAGCGGCAGGCTGCACTACCACCAAAGGCTTTCAGAAGGAGCAGAGAGCTCCGAGTGCATAGCCTGTACAGTCCAGCCTCTCCTATCCTCTCCTGGTGACGTCACATCTGCCGCAACGTCTCACACTGGTCGGCGTGGATTCCCTCTCATCTACAGAGCGTCCATTCCTCTTCCATCCATCTTCAGTGGACCTAATCCCGGTGGAGCTTGCAGGACAGAGTACAGTTGGGGATGCCATACCAACACAATAAGCGATTTTATGATTTTCAGCTTGAAAGTGTTTTTAACCGTTGGCAATAAACCTCTCATTGTGATGCTGCACGTAGGTGGCGCTTCTGCTTTTCCTTCCTTTCTTGTCTTCTTCACAGAGCTGGCTCAGCTCTGGGGACAGCAGCCTCCATTGCCTCACATACATGCCTCTATTTTTACACTGCCTGCTACAAAGGACTCTATAGACTGTTGCAGCCCCATCTGAATTGCTGTTTGCATGCATTCCTTGCGCCTGAACTATCTGACTTTTAACACAATCAGTGGCATGCCTTGCTGTAGAGCTGGCCACATGGGTTAGTTTCATGCTGCTTATTACACTTTTTAAAGTAAAGTCTTTATTAGAATGCCATAGGTCTGCTTTAAAAGTCTAACTTAAGCCAAATACCATGGGAAAAAGTTATTCTACATTTTAAATAGTGTATGGGTCTGCAATGAGTGGGTTCTGAGGCTAAAAATGAATTATATGCAACAAAGAGGAAGCCTACCAGTAAGCCAAACTATGCTATTGTGCCAGCTTTGGATGGCAATCAGCAATGTATGGGCTCAAATAACAGATAATATTCAGTACAGCTGGTCAAGTTCTTCACTGGCCATTTTATCATTTTTGAAGTAGTGGTAGCAGAAACATAGGTGCATAGATCTCACCACCAGTATTCCCAAGAACTACAAGACACAGAAGGCTGGACTAAACCACTGATATTTATTTAAACTCAATGCTTTTGGTGGACTTCCCACCTAACCCAGTTAAACTAACTTACCGTGTGCCAACAATGACAATATAATTTTCACAACCAAAAGCCTTGAAACTAATCCAGCTTCCTAGGAAGTTTGAGAGAGGGTCAAACAACAGATACAGTAGCACCAAAACAAATTGCAAAGGAAAATAGTTTTCACATTTGCAGCACACATTTTTCAAAGTTGCAGTTTAATGTAAACAGCCTTCCATTACTCAATAAACCACTAAGCAGCTTTCTTTATTTGCAATGAAATAATATAAAAAGTATTAGGAAAGAATTCCATCTGGCCCCATTTGTGGGATTTGCTGTGTAGTAGTTATAAATATGCATACTCTGTGAATCTTCTGAGATTAAGAAGAAAGAAAAACAGATTCAGTACAAGAAATATCTTCCCAAAAATAATAATACAAAAAATCTGATCTTGAAATCATTAGCGTCACCTCGAGACTAACAGAGGTACAGTATTTGGACTGTGAACTGTTTTGTAGCCAGCTTTCATAGAAAAAAATAAACTCTGTAACTGGATTGAGTATACAAAGGATTAATATTATATTGCAAAAATAAATGTAATTGTAAAAAAAATGTAGCAGAACCAAACATATATCTTGAAATAAAACGGGAAGCCAGATATAATTCCAGGTATAAACATATTTCTCATATTTATATTTTGCAGAGGCACAGTTATGAAGCAGACTTCCTGCAGGAGCTTACGTATCACCTTAAAACTTGCAATTAACTGAACTGAGCTAGCCAGGAAAATGATTATGTTAACAGACATTTATGCTTAAGCTCTAAGTTGCCCATACAAGGGAATATTGACCATGCATCCAACAATCACAGCTTTTTCAGAGTATTTTATGTTACCACCACCAGACTTAAAACCTTGATCACTAAAATTGGACATCACTCTAAAATGTCCAACCTCTACAATTCTTTGTCTTAAGACCTATGCAAACCTCTGCTTTTTCATTTACTGAAGTGTATTTTTGAGACATAGAATGTGAAGTACTACTCCTCTGGCCTCTAAAAAAAAAAAACGCAAGCAGGATTGTTAAAACAGCGCTACATTACCCACTTCCCGCGCGTTGGACATCATATGATGTCCTGGACTTTAAGTGGAGATATCTGTATGATGCCTGCAGGCATCATTCAGATATCTTTTTTTCAACAGGCGATTCCCTGCAAAGTAAAAGCCATCATAGCAGCTGTTTAGCTGCTTGATTACTTTTACAGGTGGTGGGCGGAGACGTTCCCCCCTCCCCCCTCCGGTGGTTCTCCCAACTCACCTGTGCGATCGGGGAGCCGGAGAATGAATCCGCCGGAGGCAGCAGTTTACCACAGAGTCGGCCGGGGACTGTCCCTGGCCAGCTCCATGACCCTTGGAGGCCTGGAAGCAACATCATGACTTCACTTCTGGCGCCAGCAGATGTAAACACTGCCGTTTCTTTGGCAGGAAAGCCCGAGATCGATTTTTTTTTTCGATCTCAGTCTCTCCAACATAGAGAAGAGATCTGGGGACTTATAGACCCCAGATCTCACTGTAAAGAGGACCTGTCATGCCCTATTTCTATTACAAGGGATATTTACATTCAGTGATCAAAAACTAAAAAAACTAAAAGGGAAAGTGTAAAAATTAAAAAAAAATAAAATAAACAATATATATATTTTTTAAAGCGCACTCATCCCCTTGTGCTCACACGCAGAAGCAAAAGCATACGTAGGTCACGCCAATATATGTGAACTCTTTTCAAACCACACATGTGAGGTATTGCCAGGAACGTTTGAGCGAGAGAAATAATGCTAGCACTAGACCTCCTCTGCATCTCTAAACTGGTAACCTTAAACCTTAGGTTTCTATTTACTCGGCGTAACATCATCTTTCACCTTATCCCCAAAAATGGGGGTAAATATTGTGCTTTTTTTTTTTGTTCATAAAAGTGTTTTTTTTTTTAAAAACACGCTTGAAAAATATATGTGCAAATATTGTTTGACATAAAACATTGCAATGACCACCATTTTATTCCCTAGGGTCTCTGCTAAATATATATATATATGGCAAAAAAAAAATGATTTTTACATGTAAGAGAGAAATGCCAGAATTGGCCCAGTATGGAAGTGGTTAAAACACATATGTGACAGACCCAACCAGGACAGGGGCTTTTATAGAGGACTAGGGGAAAGCCTCCTACCCACTGATTATGGCCCATGGAGAGAGCAGATCATTCTCCAACGATGCACAACAATGTAATGAATGCTGAGAGCAAGGCTTGGATTAATTCTCTGAATAAGCACAATAAAGCTTCCCTTCTGGAGTGGATGGAAAGATGTAATATTAAAGCGGAGTTCCACCCAAAAATGGAACTTCCACTTTTTGGACTCCTCCCCCCTCCGTTGTCACATTTGGAACCTTTCAGGGAGGAGCAGATACTGGTCTAATACAGGCATTTTGCTCCCACTTCCGAGTCAGCCGCGGGTATCTACGCTACTTCCTGTCCCCCCCTCGCTGTCTTCTGGGAGACACACAGGTCCCAGAAGACAGGAGGGACCAGTGGGATAGTGCAGCGCGAGTCACGCATGCGCAGTAGGGAACCTGGATGTGAAACCGCAAGACTTCACTTCCTGATTCCCTTACTGAAGATGGCGGCGAGAGCTAAGGGAGAGATCGGCTTCGGGTGCCGACATCGCAGGCACAATGGACAGGTAAGTGTCCTTATTTTAAAAGTCAGCAGCTGCAGTATTTGTAGCTGCTGACTTTTAAAAAAAAATTTGACTGAACTCCTCTTTAATCTTGTAGAGGCTAATTGTCAGAGGAAATGAATTGAATGGTGAATGGTGAATATGGTGGCCCTCCTGCAGACTGGGTTGGAGAGGCACTTTCACTTGGAACAGAAATATTTATTAACTATAATCCTCAAGACAGCTATGAAAATAAATCAATTCCACTGTTGCAGACTTCTGGGACATTGTTTGTCTTCTGATGACTCGTCTAGTGGACAGAATACATACATTTGTATGTCAATTAGGTAATCTATTGTTTCTGTCTGTCTGCTAGTATTATGTCCACTACACCTTATTAGCAAACTATTGTGGGATGTTATATGCTTGTTAATTAGAATATTGGGTTAATTAAGATCACGGTTAGTTGTTAGCGGTTAATTGGATTGGTGTTTGAAGTTGCTTAGTCATGCTAATATCCTCAAGAGGAGGAATGTCCTCCTGTGGAGTATAAAGTATGTGTCTAAGTTTCAATAAAGAGTCATACCTTCGGAATTTATCTCAACATCTTGCCTGTCATGTACAATGATTGGGATAACAGGGTTTGTATTAGCTCTCGGGCTGCTGTAACAGTTTGGAGGACAGGAGGAATTGTTTGGCAGGAGGAAGCACCTAAGTGGGGTGCTCAAGCGGTTTCATCACAAAGTAATTGATAACTGTGTCCAAAGTACATCTACACCCTAACTGAATGACACTTTGCTAAAGCACTGTTTATCATAGTCTCCATTGGAACATCGCATGAAAGGGTGACAACACAGGGGATCAACTGGGAGACAAAAAAGTGCGTTATTACACTATAACTGGAAGTGCCTGAACAAGGACCTTCATGGCAGGATCATCAGGTATTATTTAATATAACCTACAGATTTAAAAACAATAACAGTTACTTCTGAAACCACGTGATAATGCTAAAGTTAAACTCAAAGCAGATATAAAAACAAGATATTAATTTTGCATTCATGCAGTCAAAGTACAAATAAAGAATCCTGTATAGCCTAAACAAGTAGCAGATCCAATTACTATGTCATGCACAAGCCTAATAATATAAACACAAAACTTTCTTTACCTTCCCTGACTGAGCCAAATCCTCCTTTATATGTGTCCCACGTTTCCCCTTCCAGACACTGCAGCTCAAACTAGAGGATTTCAGAACAGAAGCAGTGCTATCAATCCAGAAAGTAGTGGGTAGGACAACTAGGTGTGGCCAGGTGCTGACTCACAAGCTACAGTGGCAAAGCCAAGCCCCCCGCCATATATTTTCACTGTAGTGCAAGAAAGCACAGCTTCCAGTTCAAGAGCAGTGCGGCATTGTTGTTCCATCACCACAGAGGCTGCATTATGTGAAATTTACTGCCAGGTTCTACCAGTATTTGTGGGATTTTGCAAGGGGTGTAAGAGAAAACAGTGAGTGCAGAAGCACCTATAATAAAATGTTGCAGCAAATATATTTTTTGGCTTAGTGCCTAGCACTTCTGCTTTGAAGCACTAAGGTCCCGAGACACTGTCTGCATGGGGTTTGCATGTTTTCCCTGTGCCTGTATGGGTTTTTCTCTGGGTACACCTGTTTTCTTCCACATTCCAAAGACATGACTGCACATTAATTAGCTTTTGTTTAAAAAAGAAAAATTAGCCTTACGCTAGCTACACACTATACAATTTTTATACAATTTTCTTATACAACTTTCCTTTAGATTTACCAAAACCATATAATATGAGGTTAAACCTAAATACTTCATAGTTGAAAGGTAAATCTAAAAGAAACTGAACAACAAAAATTGTATAATGTTTATCCAGCTTTTATGTGCGTGGGCATGTATGTATGCATCTGAGATAGGGACTTTAGATTGTAAGCTCCTTGAAAGCAGGGACAGTAAGTAAAATTATGACATGTTACCAGCACCATGTTAAAAACATATACACTGGTTTATTAGTTCAATGTCATATAAGCCAAGTAAGCCATCATTTCGGGGCCTACACAAGGTCCCTTCCTCAAAGCGACATAGGGACACTGTGCCACCCTAAATTGGTTGCAAAGATCAAAGATTTCTTACCTTAATGCATTCTCTGCATTAAGGTAAAAACCTTTTAGGTGCAGCTTCCCCCCTGCCCCCACTAAACCCTTAACAGAGCTTGATCTCGATCCAGCGCTGTGCCCGAGAGCAGCAGCATTGCTCTCTCTATCCCTCCTTACTGGACTCAGAGCAGTAGGTGCCATTGGCTCCTGCTGCTGTCAATCAAATCCAGTGAGTGGGGACAAGTGGCACTGGGTTTGTTAACAGGCACACACAGTGCAGCTCAGGATCGAGCCAGCAGGAGTGCACACCTAGCAAGAAGCTTGCTAGGAAGGCAGGAGGAGCCAGAAGTGCCAGCAGGAGACCCCAGAAGAGGAAGATCAGGACTGCTTTGTGCAAAACCATTGATCCTTTACAATCACTTTAAGGAAGGACCCTGCGTGGCCCTGAAATGTTGGCTTACTTGACTAATGTGACATTGCATTAATAAAAGAGTGTATATGTTTGCAACAAAGTGTGAATGACGTTTCATCATTTCACTGTGGTTTGTGCAGAGCCATCCACTACAGTCTTCACGAGCAACCATCTATTACCAAGGTCAAACACTGGAAGGAGTGCAATCTTCTACTCTGATTCATGTACTGTCTGTAAAGTGCTGAGTAAATTGTCGCTGCTATATAAATAACTAATACAATTCTTAGTTCTAATTTAAGATTTTATGTTTTTTTGGCATTTCCATTTCAGCATGCATGTTACTATTTTCATGTAGCCCTCCCCACTGCCTTCTGGATTGATAACACTGCCACTATTGCTGTACATGAACCTTCAGTTGTACTTTATGGGCCCATTCTGATCTATCTGCTTTGCTAGGTTGCAGTAAAGTGTGCTGCATTAGGGCAGAGAATTAATTTACAATAAATAGGCTGTACATACACAATATTATACTGAACATAAGACAGACAATTTTTTTCTGGCAAAATGCACCACAAGGTGCAATAGTGCACTACCATGCATTGTGGTAGGCTGCAAAGCAGGTGCATTACTTTTGTTAGAGTGCTATTAAAAATGAAAGCATGCATGGTGCATTGCTGTGGATTACCACAACACATAGTTGGGATCAGGCCCTAATGCCACATACACACGAGCGGAATTTCCGTCGGAAAAATCTTGGATGGTTTTTACGATGGAATTCCGCTCAAGCTTGGCTTGCATACACACGGTCACACAAAAGTTCTCTGAACTTTCGACCGTCAAGAACGCGATGACGTACAACACTACGACGAGCCGAGAAAATGAAGTTCAATACTTCTGAGCATGCGTCGAATTGTTTCCGAGCATGTGTAGAAATTTTGCGCATCGGAATTGGTACAGACGATCGGAATTTCAGATTGGAACTTTTTCTGGCCGAAAAATTGAGAACATGCTCTCAATCTTTTGCTGGCTGGAATTCTGCCAGCAAAAGTCCGATGGAGAATACACACGGTCGCATTTTCGGACCAAAGCTCTCATTGGACTTTTGCTGGCGGAATTTAATGTTAGTTGTAGCAGTAGCAAACAAAATAACACTGTTGCAAGTATGTTGAGTGTCATATTTATTAGTGGGTAGGTACCATTTCACATCAACCTATCTGATTAATTCTCCAAATTTGCCAACCAGTAGGAAAAGGCATTCACATTTGACTGTCTTTAAGGGCGATTTCAGAGACATCTGTGTGGGTTCCTGCACAGATGTCTATTGAAATCGCACCCGAAGCCACCAAAAGTAGTACAGAAACAACTGTTGGGGATTGGTGCGGTGCCGCAATGTCGGACGGTGCCTTTGCCAGCAATAGCCACCGATTTGGCATGGGATTTGACATGTCAAGTTGCATGCCAAATGTGAGCCTAGGCTTTGAGAACAATGCTTGATATGACCTTTCTGAGTTTTAATTTGGTTAGGGAATGGGGCTGAATAAAAAACAACAGACCAGGATATACAAAACAGACCAGGAAACAAGACTTCACAAAAAATGTAATTGCAATAAAACTAAGGCAATTATTTTTCACACCCAAAGATTTAATCATCTATTTAAATGTTTTAGTTTGATTAAAGAAATTGTTTGCCAGCTATACACAAAATTATGCAATGTTTTAGTAATTTAATATACATCCATTTGAGTGACAAAGGTCATAAATGGCACTGCACGCTGTATACAACAAAAAATGACTTTTTACCTGTTTGTGCATATTAAAGAACAAGCAATCATCATGGCACCAGTGCTCTATAAAAGCTGACATTGTGGAACTAATAAAAGTCCGTATAAAACGAATATACATCACTTTCACACCTGTGAATAATTACAGTGTACTTCTCACATGGCATTCTTTATGTGTAAGCCCAACCAGTGCTGATGGGTAATATCTGTCCCAATATCGAATTTGGATGGCATCTACCTTCTTATGATATTTTTTAAGAATGAATGCAGCAACAAAATAATATTACAGCAAGTAATAGCTCACAAATGCAATTTTCTAGATGTTTCTAGCCTTGACTATACATAGGAAGATCTGCCATTGATAAAGAGGGGGTGTAAGAGATTTGGCTTTCACTGTAATCAGTGCCGCAACTTTCTTTGTTTGTCCTATTCAGTGAACATTTTACTGTAGTACCTGTGAGTGAAAGAACAGTACCCTTATATGTAAGTACAGACAAAAGATTTGGAAGTATATTACTAATCACAGCAAACAACTCAGATTCTTTCAAGTAGTTAACATATCTTACAAGGGCATCCTTATCAGATTATTGCAAATAAAGGTTTGTTGTTGTTCTTGTAAATGTGGCATATACACTCACCAGCCAGGGGAAAGAGGATTTAAAGTGGAGTTCCACCCAAAAGTGGAACTTCCGCTTTAGGGACTCCTAAACCCCTGGCACATTTGGCATTTCATTTTTTTTTTTTTTGGGGGGGGGGGGTAGATACCTATTTTTGACAGGTACCCAGCTTCCACTTCCGCTCGCACCGCCTAGGTGACTCCTCCTCTTCCCCTCCCTCTCTGCAATCTTCTGGGTCACATCACAGGTTCCAGGAGAATGCTCGGCCATTCAGGACGCGCAGCGCGACTCTCATACGCGCAGTGCGCACCATGCTGTGAAGCCACAAGCCGTCACAGCCAGGAGTCGCCACACTAGTGATGCCAGTGCCGGGGAGAGGCGGGGGGAGAGAATTGAGGCTTCGGGCGGCCGCACTGCTGGACCGTGGGACAGGTGAGTGTGCGTTTATTAAAAGACAGCAGCTACACTTTTTGTAGCTGCTGCCTTTTAGGCTCAGTTCACACCTAAACCAGTCGCAGATCGCACAGGAATGCTGTGCGTCTCCGTTCTCCATTTCAGGGACAAATCAGGGCCGAATCTGTGCCTGAATTCGGCCCTGAAATGGAGCCAAAGACACACAGCGTTTCTGTGCAGTGCGCTCTGCAGCCGCCCCAGAGGAATGTGAACCGGCTCCATAGAGAGCCGGTCACATTCTCCTGCTATGCGAATTGGATGCGGGGGGAAATGCGTATCCAATTCACATAGGTGTGAACCCAGCCTCAATAAACAGAAATCGAGTGGAACTCCGCTTTAAGTGACTTTAAACATGACATGGTTGTTGGCGCCAGATGGGCTGGTCTGAGTATTTCAAAAACGACTCCTCTACTGGGATTTTCATGCATAACAATCTCTAGGGTTTACAGAGAATGGTCCGAAAAACGGAAAATATCCAGTGAGCGACAGTTGTGTGGACCAAAATGCCTTGTTGATGTCAGAGGAGAATGGGCAGACTGGTTTGAGATGATAGAAATTCAACAGTAACTCAAATAACCACTTGTTACAACCAAGGTATGCAGGTGGGCTACAGCGGCAGAAGATAACACCGGGTGTGACTCCTGTCAGCTAAGAACAGGAAACTGAGGCTACAACTTGCATATGCTCACCAAAATTGGACAATAGAAGAAAAACATTGCCTGGTCTCATGAGTCTCGATTTCAGCTGTGACATTGGTTGGGTCAGAAATTGGCGTAAACAACATGAAAGCATGGATCCATCCTGCCTTGTATCAATGGTTCAGGCTGGTGGTGGTGTAATGGTGTGGGGGATATTTTTTTGGCACACTTTTTTTGGGCCCCTTCGTACCAGTTGAACATTGTTTAAATGCCACGCCTACCTGAGTATTGTTGCTGACCATGTCTATCCCTTTATGACTACAGTGTACCCATCCTCTGATGGCTACTTCCAGCAGGATAATGCCACAAAGTTCAAATCAACTGGTTTCTTGAACATGACAATGAGCACCTTTGGGACATGGTGGAACTGGGGGAAATTCTCATCATGGATGTGCAGCTGACAAATCTGCAGCAAATAAGTGATGCTATCACATCAATATGGACCAAAATGTCTGAGGAATGTTTCCAACACCTTGTTGAATCTATGCCATGAAAAATTAACACAGTTGTGAAGGCAAATCCAGTACAAGCAAGGTGTACCTAATAAAGTAGCCAGTGAGTGTATATGGGTATTCTAATAAAACAATCAATATTGTGATGTCATTACAGAATGCAGTAACAAACCATGCTATCTTTATTAAGAGCAAGCAGATTTCTGTCCAGTAAAAGAACTATATTACACTGAAATAACAACATTAGTTCATTGAAAATGAAGCAAAGTTTGCTCTATCATCAAAGAAAGCTGTTCATTAGTGGTGTTGGTACACCAGGTAAGAAGCAGGAGAAAGGACAGCTAAATCAGCTGCAGGTTTTTGATAACACACAGTGGGGTAAGAATTCAAAAAAGCTGCTGCACCACTTTTCTGGTGTTAATCCCTTTTGCACCAAATTTATGAAGCATTTATGGCACTTATGTTATATTGGTTCTGACATCTTTTGGCGTACACAGAGGGAAAAATTGTCTCAGACAGATTTTGCAAAAGTGTCTTGAGTGCAGTCTAAAAGTGGCGCAGCATGAGCCAAAGTCAAATACAACTCCTAGACAGGTACATGAATTTGGCGCATTCAGCACCACATTTACAATGCATGAGAGACACTTTGGGAAAATCTGTCTGCGCCAGTCTTTATGAATTCCAGGGAGTATATTTTTTTAAATATTGTCATGGAGCTTCTAAGGGATCGCTAGGAATGCTCAGAGTTGCATCAGGAATCCATCAAATGTTCAAAAAGGATATGTAAGACAAACCGGTCATACAGTTGTACAAATGGCACTGACTTGCATGTATGTATGCTTAATCAGCAGAGTAGTATGGGAATTGTCTGATGCTCTGAAAACCTGCTCAATCAAAATCCAAGTATTCCAGCAGTGTTAAATGACATACTGCTTTGTATAATTCACACCAAGTAGGTGTACATTTATCCTTGGTAGTTAATCTGCGTTTTAACTGTCACTGTTAGGCCCCTTTCACACTTGTGCAACTTTTTCTGCAACTGTGGACATCAGAGTCGCATGACTATATATTAGCAATGGAGCATTTGGCGATGGCTTTGCATGCTAACAATTCAATACAGGGTGTTGAAATTGTTGATAAGCAATATGAGATGTTTGTTTGCGGACAATCTCTTGCTCCACATAACTAATCCAATAATTGCATTTCCAGCGATTTTAAAGAAATTGGAACTTTTTGGTACTTTAAGCAATTTTAACCGATTCAGCAGTGGAAGATTTTACCCCCTTCCTGACTGGAGCACTTTTTGCGATTCGGCACTGTGTCGCTTTAACTGACAATTGCGCGGTCGTGCGACATTGTACCCAAACAAAATTGACGTCCTTTTTTTCCCACAAATAGAGCTTCCTTTTGGTGGTATTTGATTATCTCTGCGGTTTTTATTTTTCGTGCTATAAACAAAAAAAAAAGCGACAATTTTGAAAAAAACAAACAATATTTTGTACTTTTTGCTATAATAAATATCCCCATTCTTTTTTTTAAAAAAGCAAATTTTTTCTCAGTTTAGGCCGATATGTATTCTTCTACATATTTTTGGTAACAAAAATTGCAATAAGCGTATATTGATTGGTTTGCGCAAAAGTTATAGTGTCTACAAAATAGGGGATAGATTTATAGCATTTTTATTATAATTTTTTTTTGTACTAGTAATGACGGCGATCTGCGATTTTTATCGTGACTGCGACATTATGGCGGACACACCAGAAAATTTTGACACATTTTTGGGACCATTGGCATTAATACAGCGATCAGTGCTATAAAAATGCATTGATTACTGTAAAAATGTCACTGGCAGTGAAGGGGTTAACACTAAGGGGCGATCAAGGGGTTAATTGTGTTTCCTAGTGTGTTCTAATTGAAGTGGGGAGGGGACTAACTAGGGGAGATGACAGATCGCTGTTCATACTCTGTATGAACAGACGATCCGTCACTTCTCTTCTCAGTTCTCGCCGTATTACGAGCGATCACGGGAGCCGCATCGGCTAGGTTTGGCCTAGGTTCCCGGCTGGACTCAGATATGAAATCTTAGTGAAGAGAAGAGATGCTGATGGCACTGGCCTGCCGCACCTAGAATTATACCACACGGCAGCTTTACTTAGTAGGGTGCTACATTGGTTTCACCATGGATCACTCAAGCAATGGGTTACACTTGAGTCTGATTTAGTGCCTATACCATTGACTTCTCTCCCATGGCTTCTTCCTATTGATCAGTCATGTTCAACACAGGTAACGCCCTTGATTTCATCTCTGTTATATCTATGGGACAAATTTATCACAACATACAAAGTATCTTCACGCCCAGGGCCATTGACTCCAATATTGGGTAACCCAAGTTTTCCACCAGGAATGCCAGAAAAAAGTTTTCTATGCTGGCAACCACTACATCATTCGCCTATTTGTCATTCATGTATGGATAGAGGCTTGAAATCTATGGGCGCCCAAAGGCAGGTGAATGGCTTTAATACTTCCAGCTAGGTAATTTCTATAAAGGGCTGAATAGTTAAAGTATCTATAGGGACTTAACTCAGTTTGAGGAGATGTGCTTTTCTGACTCAAAATGTCCTCATGCACTAAAACGTATGGTATTTTATTATTGCACGCATTTCCAGATCGCCCTTTCTATTTCCGAGCCTGGGAGCAAGAATTAGGTAAAAATCGGTCCCAGGAAGATTGGGACAAAGTGTTCTGCCTCACCGTTAAAATAACTTTGTCATCTTATTCACAGGAACGTAACTATAAGATTATGATGAGATGGTATCGTTGTCCGGTCTTACTAAATTAAATTAATTCAGCTATGTCTGACCTATACTGGAGATGCGGTGAATCGAGAGGCACACTATTACGCCTATGGTGGTCTTGTTCGAAAATAAAACCATTTTGGTCGGCTATATTTAAACTCAGTCATGAGGTCACTGGTCCGACTTCGATGCGAGTTGAGGTCCATAGATCTCAAGTTTACACAGGAATTCCCTGAAATTGCGGCAAAAACGCGTGACTCAAGTTGCAGCAGTGTGAAAGGGGCCTTAAAGCTAAGTTTCACAGTACCAAGGGGCTAGGGTTTTATTGGTCATGTCCATTACAAATTAAACAAAGAGGCTAAGAGGGACACTCTCGGTTCTACTTTACAACAGATTTGTTCTTTTTTGTTTTTGGTGTTTATTTTTATATTGCTAATTAAACCAAAAACAGTGATTCATATTTGTGTGAAAGTCTATATTTATTACATCGACACATCAACACTAGTGTAAATTGTCCATATTAGCCACCAGGAAAGGGATCTACTATGTAAAGCAAAGGAGAGAATATGCTGTCTAATTTAGCAGCTAGGATTCAAAAGCCGGTTTCTGCATTGTCACCTTTAAACAGGTAAGGGATGTACTCTTTCTTTCTTCTAAATACTCATGGATCCAGTAAAGATAATACTAGACCAGAGGTAGGCAACCTTTTGAGCACAGTGTGCCGAAAAATGTTTTCAAAGAACTTGAGCGTGCCGATTTTATAACCAAAAAGTGTCAACTTCACATTCTCATCCACGAAACGCAGTTTTTATAAATTAAATGCTGTAAACCACTTTAGTAGTGAGAAATTAACATTCTGCACTCTCACGCCTCAGATCAGCCCAAATTCTGCAACTCCACACCTCAGATCAGCCCCAGTCATGCACCTTCACACCTCAGATCACTGTCCCTCCTGCAAATCTGTTTCACCTCTGTACCCCCCTGCTCATCTTTCCCACCACTGTAACCCTCTTTCTCATCTGTCCCACCACTGTACCCCCTGCTCTTTTGCCCCACCACTGTAACCCCCTGCTCATGTGTTCCATCAATGTACCTCCTTTCTCCTCTGCACATCTGCCCCACCTCTGTACCCTCCTGCTCCTCTGCCCCACCGCTGTAAACCCCTGCTCATCTGTCCCACCAATGTACCTACTTTCTCCTCTGTCCCAACATAGAACCCCTCCTAACACTGAACCCATCTGCTCATCTGCTCATCTGCCCCACCACTGTAACCCACTTTCTCATCTGCCCCACCAATGTACCCCCTGCACATCTGTCTCACCTCTGTAGCCCCTGCTCTTCTACCCCACCTCTGTTCCCCCTGCTCTCCTGCCCCACCACTGTAACCCCCTGCTCATCTGTCCCACCAATACACCTCCTTTCACATCTGCCCCACTGCTCTACCCCCCTGCTTTTCTGTGCCACCACTGAACCCCCTTCTAATCTGCCTTAACTCTAAACCCGCTGTTCATCTGGCCCAACACTGAACCCCCCTGCTCATCTGCTCCAACACTGTACCCTCCTGCTCATCTGTCCCACCTCTGAACCCCTCCTGTTCATTTTCCCCACCGCTGTACCCTCCTGCTTATCTGCTCCACTGCTGTACCCTCTTTCATCCATGATATGCGTGATATGCAGAGTGCTGAAAGGAAGCAGAGATGAGACACAAATAAAAAAAAAGAGATGACACATCTACCTGTCCTGGCACACTCATCCTGCTGATCCAACTCTTGCATCCAGCCCACTTGCTTGTATGTGATGTCACATACAAGCATCTGGAATGGATGCGCAATGATAAGCTCAGGTCAGGGGCATTTTCTGAAAGCAGTGGGCCTGTGTGCAGGATCATAAGTTGGGCCCCCGCAGCTGAGAAAAAGTGCAGCGCTCTGCGCCACAGGAAAAGTTGGGTGTGATTTTCATTGCGCTGAATACTGGCTGTGACCTAAAGGGACACAGAGTGCAGGAGTTCAGTAGCAAGTGACGCAATGTTTCAGAAATAAATTTTAACAAATTTCCCAGAACCTCAACAGTAATTCCACAAACTGTCACCTGATTGGTAGTGGCAACCAAGCAAGTCATCTTCCTCCAGATGGTGGATGGGGCTAGCAGGACTGTGATTGGCTTTAGCAGCGGCCAATGACAGTCCTCCTCCTCCTGGAAACAGGTACTGCCCCCCCAGCAGAACTGCACCCAATCTCTTCCCCACAGATACTAAAAATTGCAGCTACAGCAAGGTTAGAGAACCAATGTTTCTTATCTTTTCACATCTTTTACAATGTGTGGGGGCACAGAGCAGGCGCGGCATGGGGAATTCTGAAATTGGAATGCAGTAGTGTCTCACTGACACTTCCCTGCGCTGCTCTGCTGATGGAAAGGGAGTGTCGAGTGCCGACAAAAGAGGCTTTGTGTGCTGCTTGCGGCACCAGTGCCGGGGGATGCCTACCCCTGTACTAGACAGTCAGACATGAGCAGGCAGAATTATCCAAATGTTTCTTTTTAGTTGACTATGACAAAAATGTAGTAGTCCTTCCAAGAGGTGACAGAGTCCAGTGGGGAACAGGCTGCATTAAAATGGTTGTAAACCCCTGAGATGAAAATTGAACAGAGCATACCTTTTATAGTGTGTACTAGCCACAATCCAAGGCACCTTGTGTGATTTCTGTCTGCTCTCTCCTTCTGCTATCTTCATTACTCATTTCTGACAGTCTATGCTGACATCACAGAATCATAGGGATGGCCCTGCCCTCCTTCCAGAACAGAACAGGTAACAAACAACCTCAGCTGTGCATGTTTCCCTATGAGACTGTGTAGAGGGGGTGTGTTCCATTCACTCCACTCAGGTCTCAGGTTACACTCAACTCCTAGCACTGTGCTGTGCGGTGTGTGACATAAGATCCCTGCCCTCAGCCTACTGGAGCTAAGCATTTGATATGTGTTTTAGAAGGAGGTAGAAGAGACAAGGCTGCAGAAAAGCAGATACAATGTATGTAGGCGGATGTGTTTTACTACTGTGTATCACCTGGGGATTGTCACTTCAGTGAGTCTATGTAAAGGTTTACAACCCTATGAGACTGTGTAGAGGGGGTGTGTCTATTCTCTCCACTCAGGTTTCAGGTTATACTCAGCTCCCTGCTCTGCAATGCTGTGCAGTGTGTGACATCAGACTGCTGGCCCCTGCCTGCTGGAGCTGAGAAATAGCTTTTGATATGTGTGTTTTAGAAGGCGGTAGAAAAGAAAAGGGCTGCAGATAAACAGATATAACTTTTGTAGGAAGATTAGTTTCATCTTTGTGCATCACCAGGGGCTTGTCACTTCAGTGGGTATATGTAAGGGTTTACTAATACTTTAAGAGAGAGTGATGGTTTTCCTCTGCACGATGTAGATTAAGACAGATGTTAGATTCTTCATAACAACTCGAGGTACATTTCACTTTAAACAATCAACAGCAGCACAGCAGATGGGTACCATGGGTTCCAGGATCTAACTCAGAATGCTTCCTCTGTCATTAGTGAAGACCTACTAAGCTTCAAATACATAATTGCTTCAATAGTATCTCTCCAGTTTGTGGGTGGCAAAGGATCATCTCACTCTCTGAGGAACTCATGGGAGCAAAGGAGCCTTACCCAGCACCATCCACCAAATCTGCTAAACTTCAGCCTCAAACTCCCCTTACCTTGCTCATTCTCCTCAGAACTTGACTGTCCCTTCTTTAGCCTCTGTCAACCTCCTGGTTGGCAGTTGGCCAGATAACCTTTAAGTGAATTATTTTTTATGGTATAATTAGAAAAATCTGGAGTCCATAAAATTGTTTTTTTATTCAAAGAATATAAGCCCCATTTAAACATTTAAAGCAAAGTCTCTTTCACACATCAATAACAACAAGCATTGAACATGATCGTTTAGGCATTACACTTGCATAGTAAGTGCACAATATGAACACATGCAACCCCCGCGCCCCCCCCCCCCCCATATCGCTGCCATACTCCCCCAGAAGAATGAAGGACACCACACAATGTCTTCATGGTGACTCTTCATGCGCAGTCTTTCTCTTAATTCTTGAAATGTCATACTGTAGTAAATAATCAACATTGTATGTCATGTTAACTATCTTCCTCCTTTGGGTGTGTACAGGATGTTAAAAGATAAACTGAGCTTGGTTTTGCTGGTAACTATATTGTTTGTTTACCATGGTCTATAATTGTCTAGAGAAGCAGGGCGGAATGTCATCTTATGCTTCCCATTTCCTTCTAGAGTTTATAATTCTTATTTGTGTACAGCTGGCTGGAGGTAAATCCATATTCCTTATGATGAAGTGACAGGTGATGACAGATTACAAGGACCATTTCACTTCTTGCCCCTTGTCTTTTCTTGAAATGCCACAGATATGCAGTTGGTAATAGGAAAACACACAGGTATTGGAGCCCTTAACCACAAGTGTGCATGTTACATTCAGTGAAACATGCCTTAAAATACAGATGCTGATGCCATATACATATGCAGTATTGCTGAAAGATGTAAATGTTTATACTTCACTTGAGGTTGAAGTTGGACAAGTTGATGGAAGCAGTTGGAAGCAACCCAGGGAACAATGAGTCACTGACCCGTAGTAAAGAGAAGCTAATACCTCCTAGTTCACAGATAATGCGCTGAAACGGAAGCCTTTCAAATATCTCATATTTAGGTACATTGCTCCATATGGCTTCCGCTTCTACAAAGTAAAGAACAGTCTGTTTAGTGTGGCCCGAGCAGCCAAGAAATGTATCCAAACCAAAATAACCACATGAGTTTTTAATTCCTCTTCGAGGCATTTTTAGTTGTATATTTGGGTTTGGATTCATGTGCAGTGAGTTCTAAAGTTAAACAATTCTGGTCTGCAGCAAATTAAAAATTTCCCTAACAATTGGGGGGTATGAATATTTCTTTTTCTCACTGAAACCATACTGTCTACCTAAAATGTGTCTGTACCACATTTGCTGAAAAGAACATCAAAGGTCTCTTGCAATGGACAAGAATAATGGATTTACTATATTCTGAGCCTGCCACTCTAGAGAGTAAAGACAGCAGAAAACATATACTTACTTTCAGACTCGGCTGTGTTTGAAGGCATGGAAATGTCCAGCAGGGCCCGCAGTTGTTAAACCACGTTATCATCACTAACCTCAGACATACATGTATAATGCTTTGAATGAAGCACATCATTGAGATTTTAGAGAGGTTTTTGGTAGAGAAGCATATTATTCACTTATGTGTCATCCACAGGAAAAAGAAACATAGGTAACCCTGAAACCTGAAATTACCTCTGGGACTGTATTAACTTGGCAAAAAAATTGAGACATTCACAGACTGCAAAGTACAATGAAGAACAAATAGCCCTCTTGTGGTCACTATTTAGTTGAGCAGAAAATGTCCAGACGACCAGAAACAATTTTTTACAGTAAGATGAAATAAAAACAAATATATCTCGTTACTATAAGGCTGGCCCATACATTAGTCTTTTTTTTTCCATTCAAAAATGACCGATTCCACTATCCACACACTTGATGTTGATGAGGGAGTTCCTCCTGCTGAGCTATTGCGTTCTGACAGTGGGGAGATTTCCCCGCTGTCAGAATACACTGATCACTGCTGCCAACTATATTGGGTGGCACTGGCCGATTGTGAAAAACAAGACAGGCTGGATGTACAGAAGTTGATCAGTAGATTGAATTCAGTACAACCAGCCTGCCCATAGATGGATTGAAATTCGGTCAGGCACTGCTGAACCGGTCAAATTTCGATCCATGTATGGCCTTATATCTTTTGTCTTATTACAGTATTTCCCATTTTTTATTTTCTCTTGAAAACAGATAAATGGTTAAAATGTACTGCGCACACTTGTTTATGTATTTATATACAATACACAAGATATACTGAAATTCAGTGTTTACAGACTAACCTAATTTCAAGTAATCTAGTAGAATGTTTTAATTGTTTTTAGACATGTTTATCTCCAAATAAAGTATAAACTACATCTCACATTTTTTTGTAAAGATACCATTGTTCTGTAACCTCAAAAATATAAGATTTACAAGATAACCAGAAAAATGAACTTTAGATCTAATAGAATATGGACAAAACTGAAGGACTTATTTGCAATTAGGACTTATGTCGCGCACACACGATCGGAAATGCCGCCAGCAAATCTCCGATGAGAGCTTTTTGTTGGAAAATGCGACCGTGTGTATGCTCCATCGGTCTTTTGCTGGCGGAATTCCAGCCAGCAAAAGATTGAGAGCATGTTCTCAATTTTTCAGTCTGGAAAAGTTCCTATCCGAAAATGCGTTCGTCTGTATGCAATTCGGACACGCAAAAAATCACGCATGCTCGGAAACAATTTGACGCATGCTCGGAAGCATTGCACTTCATTTTCTCGGCTCGTCGTAGTGTTGTACGTCACCGCGTTCTTGACGGTCGAAAGTTCAGAGAACTTTTGTGTGACTGTGTGTATGCAAGGCAAGCTTGAGCGGAATTCCGTCGGAAAAACCATCCAAGTTTTTTCTGATGGAAATTCAGATTGTGTGTACGTGGCACAAGAACTGACCCACTCTAGCGTTAAATTACAGAAAACCAGCATGATACAAATGTACTCAATGAGTCCCAGATTTGCTGGTTCTAAATACAAATATATGCATAACATGACAATGTAGACAACTATACATTGTGTGATGGGTCTAGGATCCTGTTGATGTTGGTCTAAGTGCAATACATGGCAAATCTGACAATGAGGGGGTCCTACTAAAATATTTTTTTGTCCAGAAAGACATATTCAATTTTTGTGATTAAAGCACAGATTTAGAAGAGCAAAGCCTGTAAACACAAAAATGGTTCGTAGGATAGAAAATAATCCTATGCAGGGCAAGGTAAAAGGGTGAATTAAAGGGTCAATTAAATCCCCTTCTCAGTAGCATATACTCACAATTCTTCTCTGCTATGCCACTCCCTTCTGCTACTGGAACTAGGGAGAAAAAGCCCCAAACCATATTTCTGGAGCTTACACAAAGCTATAGACTCCTTCTTTGCCCCCAAGTGACAGCCTTGGCCCAACTGCCAGGCAGAAGCACTGGCACATGAGAGAGAAGAAATGATTAACATGAAAACAAAAACTCTGGGGACTACCACTAAATTGCAAAGTATATAAAAATAAATAAAATAAATAAGTAAATGATAATATGAATCTCTTAATCAATTCCAGCAAAAACACTCAATGTGTTCCCACACTAAAAGCAATATATAGTGATAAATAGTAGTGCGCTACTCAGTGATATATCTACTGGTAGTAATTTATGTGCTGAAGATATATGACTGAGTAGCGCAACAGTATTTATCACTATATAAAGCGACTAATAGGCTCACCCATATTCAAAAGTGTATTTCACATTGCTCCCGAAGACTGAATGGATTGGTAAGTGGATGAGTAAAGGTGAGTTTGAGATGCTGGGGAGGGGGGAAATTAAGTGACAGCATTAGTAACCCTTTGATTGCACTTTGGAAATTCTAGCACTGTAAAATCATACTCGTTCTTTGTTTATGAGAGGCCTGGGTAGCTGTGTTTGCCATTACTATCCCTATCTGTACTGAGCAGGCAGATCGTAATTATCAGTTGTAAACAAAGGGTTAAAGGTTTAGAAGACAAAAACAGAACATTCCATAGCTCAATTCACCAACCAGTCTGCTGACAAATGGAATTAACCTGTCCAACACTCTGCGTTAAAAACAGGGGTTTCGTTAGCACGCATTTGAAAACGCATGCAAAAGCTGCAAGGCCACTTCACGGCACTCTGTGTATGCTTGCAGTCCTAAACGCCACTGAATTTATGAGCGTCCCCACAGTGGGAGCACATGCATTCAATGGATAGATGAGGGGCAGGTGGGCCTGGAGGCCAGTTATAGATGGGGGCAGGGGCCATTTGTTTGTTACTGGTGTAAATATGGTCCGAGGACACACTGGGAACCTTTACTGCCACTGTGCTACATGCTTGCTGGGTGGCCAGTGTGCTCCTGTTACTTTTAAGGGGTATTGGGCTGCCTCCATGCCCATCTGCCCCTCATCTATCCATGTGCTCCCACTGTGGAGACTCTCATAAATTTAGTAGCGTTTAGGACTGCAAGCATACACAGGGTGCCGTGAAGAGGCCTTGTAGCCTTGCTAACTAAACCCCTGTTTTTAACGCAGACTGTTGAACAGGTTAATTTGGTTTGTCAGCAGACTGGTTGGCGAGTTGAGCTATGGAATGTTCTGTTTTTGTCTTTTATGCCTTTGCCCTTCCATGTGCTCCTTGCTGTGAAGGGCAGTTATAGGTGGGGCAGGGACCATTTGTTTGTTAAAGCGGAGCGCCGCCGAAAAAAATTTTTTTAAAAGTCAGCAGCTACAAATACTGCAGCTGCTGACTTTTAAAACATGGACACTTACCTGTCCAGGGCGCCCGCGATGTCGGCACCCGAGGCCGAACCGTCTCTCCGTCCTCGGGTGCTGCCGCCTCCATCTTCGGTAAGGGAATCAGGAAGTGAAGCCGTGCGGCTTCACTTCCCGGTTCCCTACTGCGCATGCGCGAGTCGCGCAGCGCAATACGGATGGTCCCTGCTGCCTCTGGGACCCGTGTGTTTCCCAGCAGGCAGCGGGGAGGGAGCAGGAAGTGGCGTAAATAACCGCAGATTCTGCGGCTATCTATGCCGGAAGTGGGTACAGATACCAGTAATATACAGGTATCTGTACCCCCCTCCCCCCTGAAAGGTGCCAACTGTGTCACCGGAGGGCGGGAGGAATTTGATGAGTGGAAGTTCCACTTTTGGGTGGAACTCCACTTTAAAGGTTTAGAAGCCTGGCTTCTTGCATTGTATGTTAATGAGAGGAGACTCAGCCTAGCCTTAGGACAGACTCATTCTGACATTGTTCAAAAATACTTGAAGGCAGCCATGACACCTTCTCCTGAGAAACATCTAAAATCTGTATGATATTTTTTTTAGTTTATTTTTTGTATTCTGTGTAAATGGGAAGACATAAGATACATATAGTAGGTTTTCTCAAATTTGACTGCAAAAGTGGAAATACACTTTAAAGTTGATGAGCACTTTAGCTATACACTAAATATATTGAATTTAAAGCCACATTAGCATAACATTACACGACTGAAACACAAAAAATAGCAGATAATTCCATATAACATTACAACCTACTTTTGATCTGCAGATTATATTTAGCTTGTAAAATCATACTCCCAGGAAATATATAACTTGCAGATACAATCCTGATGATGTTTTATAAAATGCATATAAGAAAGTGTGACAAGCTTTTAACACTACTCCTGGTGTCCTTGAGGAATGTAGAACAAGCAGTGTTAGAGAATACACAGATGTTGCCTCTTCTCTTCCAGCTTGGAAGATGTGTTATGTTAGAGTAAAATAAAACAGATTTTGGATCATAAAGACAACTGAGCACCTTTTTTTCTGGAACCCAACAGAGGAGCACATGTAACAATTGTAGATTCTACTTTGCCAAAAATTCTTTGGAACACTTCTTTATTAACAAACATTAGACATGAGTAAAGTGATTTGAGTGAACCAGGGTTCGACCCAAATCACACTGATTTGCTGAAGGTCGGCAAAGGTTTGGTGGTTCACAACTTTTTTATGCTGATCTTATTTTGCGTTGTCCCAGGCTGACTGCAAGTACTGACAATTCATTATTAGCTGTCAATAGTTTTTACACTTCCCATTGTTTGTTATAAGTAGATGAAGGACTGGTGTCATTCTACGTCACAAAAAAGCAAACTTCAGGAGTCAGGCAGGGTCAGCTTGAGGTCTTTTAGCGGCAAAGTGTCAGCGTTAGGAAGCAAAAAACTGGAGGATACAGTATATGAACAAGGTAAGCAATTTAGGAATAATTAGCTGTTTAGCTTGGGAGCAGTAAATTAAAGAGCGTTGATAAGATACATAGAAAAGTAAGTGGCCATTACTGTTTTTTGTCATGGTTGACCAAGCATCACCAACTATGTTGTATGTTTTTGATCAAAATAAAGTGTTTAATTCTACACAAACATACAGTATCTCACAAAAGTGAGTACACCCCTCACATTTTTGTAAATCTTTTATTATATATTTTCATGTGACAATACTGAAAAAATTACACTTTTCTACAATGTAAAGTAGTGAGTGTACAGCTTGGATAACAGTGTAAATGTGTTGTCCCTCAAAATAACTCAACACACAGCCATTAATGTCTAAACCGCTGGCAACAAAAGTGAGTACACCCCTAAGTGAAAATGTCCAAATTGGACCCAATTAGGCTTTTTCCCTCCCCGGTGTCATGTGACTTGTTAGTGTTACAAGGTCTCAGGTGTGAATGGGGAGCAGGTGTGTTAAATTTGGTGTTATCGCTCTCACTCTGTCATACTGGTCACTGGAAGTTCAACATAGCACCTCATGGCAAAGAACTCTCTGAGGATCTGAAAAAAAAAGCTGTTGCTCTACATAAAGATGGCCTAGGCTATAAGAAGATTGCCAACACCCTGAAACTGAGCTGCAGCACAGTGGCCAAGACCATATAGCAGTTTAACAGGACATGTTCCACTCAGAACAGGCCTCGCCATGGTCGACCAAAGAAGTTGAGTGCACATGCTCAGCGTCATATCCAGAGGTTGTCTTTGGGAAATAGATGTATGAGTGCTGCCAGCATTGCTGCAGAGGTTGAAGGGGTGGGGGGTCAGCCTGTCAGTGCTCAGACCATGCACTGCATCAAACTGATCTGCATGGCTGTCCTCCCAGAAGGAAGCCTCTTCTAAAGATGATGCACAAGGAGGCCCCAAACTGTTTGCTGAAGACAAGCAGACTAAGGACATGAATTACTGGAACCATGTTCTGTGGTCTGATGAGACCAAGATAAACTTATTTGGTTCAGATGGTGTCAATCGTGTATGGCGACAACCAGGTGAGGAGTATAAAGACAAGTGTTTCCTGCCTACAGTCAAGCATATTGGTGGAAGTGTCATGGTCTGGGGCTGCATGAGTGCTGCCAGCACTGGGGAGCTACAGTTCATTGAGGGAACCAAGAATGCCAACATTTACTGTGACATACTGAAGCAGAGTATGATCCCCTTCCTTTCTAGACTGGGCCGCAGGGCAGTATTCCAACATGATAATGACCCCAACACACACCTCCAAGACGACAACTGCCTTCCTAAAGAAGCTGAGGGTAAAGGTGATGGACTGGCCAAGCATGTCTCCAGACCTAAACCCTATTGAGCATCTGTGGGGCATCCTCAAATGGTAGGTGAATTAGCGCAAAGTCTCTAACATCCACCAGCTCCGTGATGTCGTCATGGAGGAGTGGAAGAGGACTCCAGTGGCAACCTGTGAAGTTCTGGTGACCTCCAAACCCAAGAAGGTTGAGGCAGTGCTGGAAAATAATGGTGGCCACACAAAAATATTGACACTTTGGGCCCAATCTGGACATTTTTACTTAGGAGTGTGCTCACTTTTGTTGCCAGAGGTTTAGACATTAATGGCTATGTGCTGAGTTATTTTGAGGGGACAGCAAATTTACACTGTTATACAAGCTGTATACTCACTATATTACATTGTAGCAAAGTGTCATTTCTTCAGTGTTGTCAAATGAAAAGATATAATAAAATATTTCCAAAAATGTGTGGGGTGTACACTTTTGTGAGATACTGTATATATGTCTGAAACGTGTAGCAGACCATTGCAACTCAAATTGGACTTTTTTTTTACTCCTATATTGTTGGAACATGGGTAATTGGAAAAGGGCACACCCAGGGGCCAAACAGCAGTAAGATGTTGAGCATCTGAGAGGACAAAAACAGAGACAGGCAAGGGTAATGTTCACTGCCAGCAGTGGTTGAGGGTTTAAAGCTGTGGTTTGGGGTGCCTGTTACTCATCCTTGCCACGTCTTTCCAGAAAGGTTGAGCTTGATGTGACCTTCACGTTGCCCCACTGGCATCAAAATAAGGTCAGGTAAAGGGAACAGAGGGGACAATGAGGTATAACATTAGATGTAATATAAGACTGATAGGTAAATGTATAGGCTATAAGCAAGTGAAAGACAAGCAAAAGTCACGTGGAGTAGATACATAAGCATGTGGTAAAACTTGGTTGCAAAGAGGTAAAAATTCAGAAGGCAAGCCTAGTTATTACCAGGATAAAAACAGAGTATTATTCAGGGGTGGATAAATACCACTGGTCCAGATACAGTATATAGGTAAAGATCAGAAGCCAAAGAGAGTAATATATGCCAAAAACGGGAAACAGGAATAGAAGACTAAACCTGAACCCTTTTAATTATGAACCTTAATCCCTTTTTAATGAAGAAAAAAGGAGCAGAAATACACAAAGGAATGGGTAAAGGACTCTGCATCAAACTAACCAGACACTAGTCTAGACTGAGGACACAACCATCATAAGAGGAAGGAGACTTCTGAAAAATCTCAAGGATTGCAAAAACAAAGCACAAATAAAAAAGCTCAAGCCAGGTAAATAGATGATAGAAAAATTGGGAGCAATACAGACCAAAATAACAGCACAAATGCAAAAAAATGATCAAGCATAATAGGAGGCAGGACAGTACTCAGTGATTTGTAACTATTTCAACATTAAGGTGCCATGTAAAAGGTTTATTTCTTGTGATGTGTCATTGTTCTTACACTGTGGGAAAGGGTTGGCCATTTAAGAAAACTTATTTAGAAAGTAGTAAACAGTAGCATTGAGACAGTACATTCCAGCAACACCTCAAACCACAAACTAAAAGCTGGGAATCCTAAATAAGATAATGACAACAGCTGTAACAGCAGGAAATGTTACTGTTCCTAACTATTTACAATGTACCAGCAGGCCTATTTGCCCATATCAAACTCTTTTTTCAACTTAAAACATACCTTCACCCTGAACGACAGTGTAGGTGTAACTGGATCCAGCCCTCTCACTCTACTACACTCTACCACAATTTTTTTAATGCGCTTTTTACTTTTTCTGTGCTGCAGGGCAGCACTTCCTAGGTGAGAATGATGATGGTGTTGGAGACCCAGCAGAGACCTTTGGAACACCTGCTCACATGTGTGCATCATCATTCTGGCACAGACGAGAAAGGAATTCGTGCTGCCCTGCAGCATAAAAAAAAAATGAAAAATAGCGTAAAAATATAAAAGCACTGAAATGCCGGGAACTGAAATTTAAAGCCCAACCTAGAGTTGGGCTTTAAAGGTTGTGCATTCCACTGGGCTGGCACAAGGACCATCTTCACAGCCCTCTGCAATGTTGCTTTACCTATGCCAGCAATTTATTTTAAATTCTTATAGACCAAAACGAGACCAAATTGAACATCATACGAGTCGCATTTCAATACAATTATACATAGTAGTGGAACTGGTACATATTAATACCTAGAAATAAATTGTATAAAGTGGACATAGTACCAATCAAATTCCACAGGATACAAAAGAGAGTAAATTGATGTCACCCTTGTCATGGTCTGTGGTTTTAAATTTATAGGGGAAGGAATAGACTATAGGGAAATTGTGGGGTATAAGAAGAAAGTCCCTCCATTAGATTAAGGGAAAAAGCCAGCAAGTAGTTAAGGGGTGTATATAAGAGATAAAAGAGGGGTGAATAGGTAGATGGGCAGGATTTTGCACTCTTCAGTTTTAGCAAATCAACCCCATTGTGTGCAAAGAGAAGTAATCGATCTTTTTCAGCCTGGATTAATGTGGTGTGCAGTTCTTGTTCCCACTTAGACCCCTTTCACACTGGTACCGAGTGGGCAATAGCAGTAAAAAATATTTTCTATAAACCTCGCGCCACTAAATTAAATTATGTGTGAATGCACAAATATAAAGCTGCTATCCCCCAAACTAGATGAATATTCTAGTACAGTGAGAAAAATATATATGGTGCGGGGCACTAGGTTAGTGAAGGAAATTGCATGTATGGTGTTAATATTTGAAAAAACAACTAAGCGACATACAAAAATCCTAAATTGGCATATATATTCCAAAAAAAACGTGATTCGCAATCATGCAATCCCTGCATTTATAAAAGAGTGTAAGATTATAGTGTCCTTGTGAAAAGACCCTACAAGAGTATTTTTCTATACAAAAACTATACAAGTTCATATAAGAGTCCACGTGCAATAAAAAAATATATAAAATATAAATTCCGATGCAGATAAATATATATGAATTCTCCACGGTAAAAATTAAATTCCATAAATCAAATAGATGTGAGATATCTTTCTGTGTTGATAGATAGACCACCTTCACCAGCTGTAATAAACACCCAATGTGCTCAGTATATGGATATCCGCTTACCAGATGCTGTTGACTTTTTTAGTTAAAAAGAGGTCAATATAAGCCTTTAGCAAGATATAGCTTGCCGCCATGGTATGGATAAGCCTTGTAGATATCTTTTCCTCTCCCCCAGTAGCACATCAGAAAATATAAAAAGAGGGGACAAAAGAGGACTGGAATAGTGTAACCCCGTTTATTATAAAAATATTAAAAACAAAAAGCCAATTGGCTGCTTACATGAAAAGTGCCCTCGCCCGGGACTGAGGCTGTATTGCTCGTAATGGGTCTTGTCGTTCCACTCTGTGCATGGCGGCTGGCGTGCGCTTCACCATCCGCCGCCGACAACCACATTGACCGGAATATAATGCATTCCCTGCGCTGCTTTCAAATCACTTTTAAGGCAATTTGAAACCGGCGCTCATTCATGTCAATGGGCAGGGGTGGTGTATATACCACTCCTGCACCACCCCAAAGATGTTGCTTGCAGGACTTTGTTTTTTGTCCTGCAAGTGCACCGCCCCAGTGTGAAAGCACCTGGGCTTTCACACTGGGGCTGCAGAAGAGGCAGTTTAAAGGCGCTTTACAGGAACTATTTTTAGTAAATAAACGCCTGTAAAGCGCCTCAGTGTGAAAGGGGTCTTAGTTATGAAGCTAAGATCTTTGTTATGATCCCCAGAGGTCAGCGCCAAATATGAGAAGGACAAAGCCAGAGCAGCACTGATTTCAAGCAGAGTGCTTAGAAAGGGGTCAGTGCTCAAAAGCTTTGGGAAGTATCTGGTAGTGATCCAAATAATAAGCCTAACTGCACACAACTCATGAAGTTTAATTTGGACCAATACAAAGAACTAATGTGAGACTCCGGCATGACCCAGATAGCAAGCAACTGTGCTGCAAGTTTGAAAATTACTTGCAAACCTATTGCTAGACTTGCCAGGCTTCACAAGTTTGTTGCATAATTGCAGCAAGTCTGCATTGCAAGACTCCAGATCAACATTCTTTGTAAACATTCTGCAAATCTGCTGCAAGTTCTGGTTGAGTTATGTTGTGCAATAGTCATCCCACCATGCTGTAGACTTGCAGAGCTCTTGCTGTAGACTCACCACTGCAACTTTGCTCTTGCTAGAGACTTGCCATGCCAATTTATCACAAATTGGAAAAGTGTCAACTACAACCCCTGGCAAAAATTATGGAATCACCAGTCCCTGAGGATGTTCCTTCAGTTGTTTATTGTTGTAGAAAAAAAGCAGATCACAGACATGGCCAAAAACTAAAGGCATTGTCAAATGGCAACTTTCTGGCTTTAAGAAACACTAAAAGAAATCAAGAAAAAAAATTGTGGTGGCCAGTAACAGTTAGATTTATAGAACAAGCACAGGGAATAAATTATGGAATCACTCAATTCTGAGGAAAAAATTATGGAATCACCCTGTAAATTTTCATTACAAACACTAACACCTGCATCAGATTAAATCTGCTTGTTAGTATGTAGGTAAAGAGGGTAAATCATCACGCACTGTTGCACAAGATGTCGGTTGTTCACAGTCGGCTGTGTCTAAAACATGGACCAAATACAAACAACATGGGAAGGTGGTTAAAGGCAAGCATACTGGTAGACCAAGGAAGACATCAAAGCGTCAAGACAGAAAACTTAAAGCAATATGCCTTGAAAACAGAAAATGTTCAACAAAACAAATGAGGAACAAATGGGAGGAAACTGGAGTCAACATCTGTGACTGAACTGTAAGAAACCGCCTAAAGGAAATGGGATTTACATACAGAAAAGCTAAAAGAAAGCCATCTCTAACACCTAAACACAAAAAAACAAGGTTACAATGGGCTAAGGAAAGGCAATCGTGGACTGTGGATGATTGGATGAAAGTCATATTCAGTGATGAATCTCGAATCTGCATTGGGCAAGGTGATGATGCTGGAACTTTTGTTTGGTGCCGTTCCAATGAGATTTATGCAGACGACTGTCTAAAGAAAACATGCAAATTTCCATAGTCAATTATGATATGGGGCTGCATGTCAGGTAAAGGCACTGGGGAGATGGCTGTCATTAAATTTTCAATACATGCACAGGTTTACATTGAAATTTTGGACACTTTTCTTATCCCATCTATTGAAAGGATGTTTGGGGATGATGAAATCATTTATCAAGATGATAATGCATCTTACCATAGAGCAAAAACGGTGAAAAAATTCCTTGAAGAAAGACACATAAGGTCAATGTCATGGCCTGCAAACAGTCCGGATCTCAATCCAATTGAAAATCTGTGGTGGAAGTTAAAGAAAATGGTCCATGACAAGGCTCCAACCTGCAAAGATGATTTGGCAACAGCAATCAGAGAAGGCTGGAGCCAGATTGATGAAGAGTACTGTTTATCACTCATTAAGTCAATGCCTCAGAGACTGCAAGCAGTTATAAAAGCCAGAGGTGGTGCAACAAAGTACTAGTGATGTGTTGGAGTGTTATTTTGTTTGTTTGTTTATCATGATTCCATAATTTTTTCCCCAGAGTTGAGTGATTCCATAATTTATTCCCTGTGCTTGTTCTACTGTATAAATCTAACTGTTACTGGCCACCACAATTATGTTTCTTGATTTCTTTTAGTGTTTCTTAAAGCCAGAAAGTTGCCATTTGAAATGTCTTTAGTTTTTGGCCATGTCTGTGATCTGCTTTTTTTCTACAACAATAAACAACTGAAGGAACATCCTCAGGGACCGGTGATTCCATAATTTTTGCCAGGGTTGTAGAATTTGTGCTTCAAGTGTTCCGCAAGTGTATAACCTGCCAGTGAACATGTGCAGCAAATTAACAGATTTACAATTCAACACTGCCACAAATGTGTGGCAAGTTATCCTTGCTATCTGGGGAGTTTCTTTGGGAAATTAAATAGTATAATCTGATCTGTGCTTTTGCAATGAGATTGCAGAATTGAGAATCTGTTGAGCTGTACAAAAATAGTGGTAAGCTTAAAATTGATAAAATCAGGCTAAGGTGCAGAGATATAGATGTAGTTTTAAAAAATGGACTTGGTGGTATCTATGGTGGGGCCTATTAAAGGATGTGAAAATATCTATACATCTCTCATATATATATATATAAAGGTGAGGCTTCAGTCTACAGAAAGCCCTCGAGAGAAAAAAAGAATCATTTTAAATCTATCCAAGGTTTTCTAGTCAGATGGGCTGCTGCATGGTAATTTACAGGGTCAGGGAACCGAACATCTCCCCCATATTTTGGTAGCATTAGTGTGGATCTATTCAACCTTGCTTCTAGCACCCAGATACCGACATGGGAAGGGGACCATGTGAATGGAAAGTCATATTTCATTTGTTCATGTAAAGTGGTTGATGCAGTAACATTCATTGCCTCTGACTTATAAATATGAATCTTATAAAATCATAGGAGTCCCATATCCGTTCAACTCCTCTAAAAGGACAGGAAGGGATGTGGTTGGGGAAGTGCTAAGGAAGATCAAGTCATCAGCATAAGCTGTATCCTTGTGAGTGGTCTTAGCGATTTGAAGGCCTGCTATTTTACTGTGCACCCTGATGGTACGTTAAAATGGCTCTAGGGACAGTATAAATATTAAAGGTGATAATGGACACCCCTGTCGGGTGCCATTACTAATGAAGAAGGGTGACGAGATGGATTCATTACTTTTAACAGTAGCTGCTCAATGGGAACATAGGGTTGAAACTAATTTTGTCATATTAATCCCTAAGCCTATATGTGCTAGGGCTGTATGAAGTAAATCCCAGCTAACTCTACTAAAAGCTTTTTCTGTGTCAGCGGAAAGGAGAATCATGGGGATATTTCTCTCCTGAGCCAGATAAATGCCATTAAGCATATGTTGCAGGTTATTTCTCGTTTCTCTTTCCGGTACAAAATTCGATTGGTTAGGGTAAATGAGGGAATGTATATGTGGCAATAATCTGGTTGCTAGAATTCTCGTAAATTAGTACATTTAAGATGGAAATTGGCCTATAACTAGGGCACAGTTATGGATCCCTACCCTTCTTTTGGGATCACTTAACTGTGCCTGTAAGGTGTCTCTAGGCAGAATACAGTCCTGTAAGTTGGAGATTTAAGCTGTGACAAAATGAGCTGCTAGTGTATCCTGAAATGTTTTACAGTGAGATAGAGTGAATCTGTCCAGGCCCGATGCTTTCCTGGATTTCATATTTTTTAAAGGCTAGACTAAATTCCTCCCCAAAGATGGGTTGTTCTAGTTGTTGAATAACCTCATCTGGTAAATGGGGCATGCCCGATTCCTGCAGATAGAGAGAGATGGTGGAATGTGTTTAAAGCCTGATACACACTAATAGGTTTTTTTGTTGAAATAAAAAAACTGTCAGCTCTGGTTGCAGCTGCTGTACTAACGATTGAAAGTTAGTACAACAATCTCCCCCCGCTGAGCTGTTGTGTTCTGACAGGGGGACGCCAGAACACTCCAGTCAGTGCTCTCAGCCATTGGCTGAGAGCACTGATCGGGAGTCGGTCAGCTGCTGGTTTTCCAGCATGCTCGTCCGAAAGACGCTGGCCAAACGGGCGGCTTCTGTCAAACCGACTGACATGCACACGGCCCAGAATGTTGGACTTTATTTTTTAACCAGCCGATGTCTCCCGACATTCGGCCCATGTGTACAGGGCTTAGGAGGAAGGTGTCTGAGGAACAGAATATGCCAAGTTATACAATTTGGAACAATAAAAGCTAAAGATTGAAAATATACAGTAGAAGGAGAGTCCCTAATAACATTCCTGTCTTCCCCTTTAAATTGAGAAATCTAGTTTCTCGCTTTAGCAGTCCTTTGTGCCCTAGCTAACATTTTAGCTAGTTTATTATATTGTATTTATAATATGCTCTTGTACATCGACTCAGTTATGCTTTTGTTGTGTCAGTGATCACTGCATTTAAGCAAATCCGCAGGGCCTTTAATTTATCGATGGCTAGGGATTTTTATGGGATTGTTCAAGTATTCTAATCTGGGACAATAGAGAGTCTATCTGTTTTTGAGCTCTGTATTCCCAGCTTGATTGGGGTTCCTCATTTGTGGGATTCCCGTGTATTAGGGATGAAGTGTCGTCCACTGTTTGTTAAGAAGAATAAAACCTGTGAGTTATATATAGGAACCTAAATCGAACTTTCATTTAATTTTGCCTTGTTATACAGTATATTTTCACTTAAGCCGACAATAGACGGTTAGAATTTTGGCCGGTTGAGCAGGAACCGGCTGAAATTCGAACCATGTATGGGCAGGCTGAATGTAACCAAGTACCAGCCTGACTGATTTTACATGCGATTATCGCTAGTGGCTGTTATAGCTGCTAACAATAGTGTTCCCCTGCCCCACCTCTCTTCACCGGGAGAACACAATGGCTCGGCAGGAGGGATTCCCCTGGCAACCCGTGGTTGCAGGAAAAAAATTTGCTCCATCTTTGGCCAGCCTTAAAATACACTAAGCATAATTAGCAATGTCTTGATCATGGTACCGTACAGCTGAGAACCGCTACAACTTAGCCAAAACTGATGATCACTCAGTCTCAAGAGTAAAATTTAAGCCCTAAGCAGTTCAAATAGCTTTGATAAGAGTGAAGAAACCCATAGAAACCAGCCTATACTGAAATGTAAAGTAGAAGTTCAGTTAAATCCTAACTATACTTAAACCTGCTCCCATTCTATTCAAACTACCCTGTAAAGGAAAGATGTGTATATTTACCTATTCTGCGAACACTTCAGTCCAGTCACATGAACTCTTCAGGGGCTGGCTTCAGTGAAGAGGAGAGATCTTCGGCAATGACTGCAATCTTATGCGATGGCATTACATAGGCTTGCTATGGTGCATCCTTTGTCGGCTGTCCCTCCTATACACTGAAGGTGTCGCTGGGAGCCGATCATGTGACCGGACCAGAGTGCCCTCAGAATAGGTAAGTATAAACGTCTTTCCTTTACAGGGTTGTAAGAATAGGCTTAGAATAGGGGTAAGAGTAGGTTTAGGTATATAGGGATTTGACTGGACTTACACTTTAAGTACTGAAATATGAATTCAGGTTACTGCATTGCAGGTGGATCATTAAGCTAACAAGAATTTTAAGAAAAGACAACCTCAGTGAGCATACAGAACTTCAGTTTTCAAATGTTCTCTATCATGCATACAGTAACACAAAGCTCAGAATAAAACAAAATAATAAATTAACCAAGCCATAATAGGCTACAATAACAAAAGAAATGCTATTTTCAGATTTTTTTACACAAAAACCCCCCACAAAAAACACACAATTCAGAGTGGTTTGACATTTATTATTTGTATAATCCATTCAGTGAAAGAAGCAGTTTAACAAGTGTGTTTCTGGACCAACGCTTTTGTTGGAAACTGTTTTCTTTAAGCACTTTCCTTTTTAGTAGGACACAAAAGAAAGTTGTGTAAGACACTAGGGACAATAGAAAGCACTAACTTAAGTAGCAGTTTAATTAAAACTGAACAGCTAGCTGCCACTCAACATTTTAGACGCTTGGGTTCATTAGTCAAGCTGAATGACTTCCATAAGATTTGGAATCCAATCCTTTTTCTGCGAGCTACAGACCAGTGGAGACAATATGTGCTAAAAGGATTGACATAATATATACAAGAGCACTTCAGTGGAGAGATAAAGTTGTCCATATCTTCTCAATAATCACTCTTCCATAAAATGTACAAAGTGATGTCCCCAATGCTCCCCTTGGGCAAACACCTGTTTACAAAGGGACAGATGACATTATAGAGGGAATACATCTCATCTCGTGATCCCTTTCAAATTGAGTGTTGTTTTACCGGCCAGTGTCAGAGTGGATAATTTAATCTCATGTTCTGGCCAATTAACCAGAAACCATTTGCTTTCTGAAAGGCTGGCTCTAAAGTATTTAAATATATAATGAAAGGAGAAAGAACAATTATATGTGAGATATTTTAAGCAAAGATACATTTGATTAATCTTACTGTAGTCCATTTGCAATAGCTCAGAAGCTGGAAAAAAGGCAAGGAGGTGAAAAATCATATTACATTGATGCTACACTTTCATGATGGTGTTCATATATGCTATGATATATCTTCTCTATGATGAGTAGAATAAAAAAAATATGAAATTGAATCTGTGATTTAAAAGGAGTTGTAAAGGCAGAAGGTTTTTTTTTTTATCTTAATGCATTCTATGCATTAAGATAAAAAGCCTTCTGTGTGTAGCAGCCTCCCTAGCACCCACTAATACTTACCTAAGCCCCATCTCTGTGCAGCGATGTCCACGAGTCCCTCGGCTGTCCAGGGCTCTCCCTCCTGATTAACTGAGCAGAGGTGCCATTGGCTCCCACGGCTGTCAATCAAATTCAGCTAGCCAATCAGAAAAAAGAGAGGGCAAGGCCAAACCATAGCTCTGTGTCTGAATGGACACACAGAGCTGCAGCTCGGTTCGGGTGCGCCCAATAGCAAGCTGCTTGCTGTGGGGGCACTCGACAGGAGGGAGGGGCCAGGAGCAGCTAAGAGGGACCCGAGAAGAGGAGGATCCAGGTTGCTCTGTGCAAAACCACTGCACATAAAAAAAAGAGGCTTAACAATCAGCATAGATGGATGGAAATGCGGCTGGTTTAACAAGGACCAGCTGAATTTCGATCCATATATGGCTGTCTCGGTTCGGCAGAAGTCGATTGTTAGATCGACTTCTGTTGAAGGGCAATATTGGGGGACTTTTGGCAATCCGCAGCTGCAGCCCCTGATCAGTGTATTCTGACAGTGGAGAAGTGCCTCTGTCAGAGTAAAAGGTACCAGTGGGAAGGATTCTGCCATCCACCTCGCTTGTATGGATGGAGGAATCCTTTTGTTTTTATTTCGATAAGCCCTCTAGCTGACTGAAGAAAATGAGTCATCTGTGGCTTTTGCTTTAAAGGATAAGTTCACCTTTTAACAAAAAATAATAAATGCACATTTTTTTGCAGGTAAAAGATGTGCATTTACTATTTTTGGTTTCTGGAGTGTCTAAACCACCACACCAGCGACCAGTAGATCGCTGATGTCGTGCAGGTCTCCTGCAGACTTGTCAGTGTGTGCCCATACATCCTGTATGGGAAAGCAGGTACAATCTGACAGAAAGAGAGAATGAATTTCCACAGCGCCATGGTAGTTCATTGAAAACTATAAGCCGAAAGCCACAAAGGCTGGCAGACCTTGTCGTTTTTCCATTCACAGGACACTGTGAATGAATGACGCGGCCGGGAGGGCAGAGCCTCACTCAGCCACGTTTTTTTTTAAATTGTGACAACAGTGGGGGAGAGAAGTTTCCTGCTAGGTGTCAGATCAGGGAGCCGGGGGGTATGGGGGCCAGACTGTTCGTAACATGTTACACCCTGATTATGGGTATAACATGTTATGAAATGTGAACTTATCCTTTAAGCATAATTATAATCATGATCATGGATGGATTGAAATTTGGTTTTAGGTCGGAACACGTAACATGTTCCCAGTTCTGCAGCCGCAACCCGCTGCCCCTTTTCCCTGTGGCAGCAGTATGGGGAGTTCCCTGTACCAGCTGTCATTGTTTGAAAACAGCGCAGCCGCGTGGGGCTCTGTCCACACAGCCGCGTCATTTATACACATAGCTCTGTGTGTGAATGATCTACAAGATCCGATATCCTTAGCGGCTGTCGACTTGTAGTTCTCAATAAACTACCACGGCGCTGTGGTAGTTCATTGAGTTTTCCTGTCAGCAAGTATCGGCTTACCCATATGGGATGTACAGGCAAGCAGATACACTGACAGTGTGCAGGAGACCTGCATGGCCCCAGTGATCTGCTGATCGCTGGTGCAATGCTTTACAAACTTCTACTGCAAAAAATATTAAATACACATTTTTTTACCTGCAAATTTTGTAAAAAGGTGAACTTATCCTTTAAAGTGGAATTCATGGATAACCCTAACTACTCTTAAGTCTGTCCCCATCACTCTCCTAACATCTACGCTTACTTACCTGTGAAAGAAAGATGTATATACTTGCCTATTTTCAGGCTGCTCCACTCTGCTCACGTGATCCCGCTCCCAAATGTCAGTCAGCTCCACTGCAAGGGAGAGGAGGAAGCATCAACAATAAATGGACCATTGAAGCCTATGGGTGACGTCATGCTCCCAGGCATTATAAGCCATTGTCAGAGTGTTCTCTCCTCTTCCCTGCAGCCACCGCTGGCTGACACAGGGGAGATCATATGACTGGACCAGAGCAGCCTGAAAACAGGTAAATATACAGTTCTACCTTACACAGACTAGTAAGGCAGGCCATAGACAGTTTGAATCATGTATGGGCAGGCTGAATGTACCCAAGTCCATTGATCAACTTGAGTACAACCAGCCTACGGGGTTTTACATGCAATTATCGCTAGCAGGTGGTATAGCTGCTAGCAATTATCACTGTGTTTTCCCAGCGGGGACAGCTACCCCCTGGGAGAATACAATGGTTGTAGAAAATACATTTTCTCCATCTATGGCCGACCTAAGCATAGGTGTTAGAAGGGGGACAGTTATTAAAGTGGTTGGGGATATCCCAGAATTCCACTTAAAGGGGTTTACATATGTTTAAGGTACTAAGCAGGTAAGTATAACATGTTATTTTAAAGAAAAAAAGTCCAAATGTTTAATGTTACTTTATGTATTCAGACCCTTGACTTTGCTGAAGTAGCTATTAGAGCGTAGAGTCTTTTTGGGTATTATTATATTATTAATATACAGGATTTATATAGCGTCAACAGTTTGCGCAGAGCTTAACTAAAATTAAGGCAGACATTACAGTTACATTACAATTTGGTACAAGAGGAATCAGAGGGCCCTGCTCGCTAGAGTTTATAATCTAAAATGGGAGGGTCAATTGATACAAAAGATAATAGCTGGGGGATGAGCTGATGGATAAAGTAAAACACTGTATTTGTATGTAGTTAGAAGAAGTATAGGCTTCTTTAAGGAAAAGAGATTTCAGGTACTGTCTAAAGATGGATAGATAAGGGGACAATCGGACAGAGTGGGGTAGGGAGTTCTAAAGAATGGGAGAAGCTCTCGAGAAATGCTGCAGGTGAGCATAGGAAAAGGTGACAAGGGAGCTAGAGAGCAGGAGGTCTTGGGAGGATGGAAGAGAGCTGCTTGGTTGGTATTTTGAGACTAGGTTAGTGATGTAGCTGGGGGCAGAGTTGTGGATGGCTTTGTAAACAATTACTAGTTAGTACATTGAATTGTATTCATTGGGTGAGTGAAAGCCAGTGGAGGGATTGGCAGAGAGGGGTGGAGGACACTAAACAGTTGGTAAGGTGGATGAGTCAGCAGCATTCATTATGGACTGAAGGAGCGATAGTGTATGTAAAGGTAATCCAATGAGGAGAGAGTTGCAGTAGTCGAGACAGAGAGATAACCAGGGAGTGAATTAGAAGCTTGGTGGTGTCATTGGTTAAAAAGGGGCGTATTCTAGAAATGTTGCCGTAGGCCAAGGCGGCATGATTTGGACAGGGATTGGATGTGGGCCTGAAAGTTCAGAGTCTAGGGTTACCCCTAGCACCCTGGCATGTGGGGACGGATTGATAGTTGTGCCACTGATCTTGACAGAGAAGTCAGGGGAAGGGGAACGTGGGGGAGGAAATATTATGAGCTCCACCGACAAGCTCTGCATACCTGGATTGGGGGATTTTCATCCATTCTTCTTTGCAAATCCTTTCAAGTTCAGTCACATTGGATGTGAACCATCGGTGGACAGCCATTTTCAGGTCTTTTCCGAGATGTTCAATAGGGTTCAAATCAGGGACTGGCTGGGCCACTCTAGGACATTCACAGAGTTGTCCCTAAGCCACTCCTGTGTTGTCTTGGCTGTGTGCTTAGGATCGTTGTCATGTTGGAAGGTGAAACTTTGGCCCTGAGTTCTGTGGAACAGATTTTTATTTAGGATAGGATATCTCTGTACTTTGCTCCATTCAGCTTAAACTCAACCCTGACCAGTCTCCCAGTTCCTGCTGCTGAAAAACACCCCCACAGCATGATGCTGTCACCACCATGCTTTACTGTTGGGATGGTATTGGGCATGTGATGTCTGGTTTCCTTCAGACATGACGTTCAGAATTGAGGCATAACAGTTCAATCTTGGTTTCATTAGACCAGAGAATCTTGTTCCACACAGTCTGAAAGTCCTTCAGGTGCTTTTTTGCAAACTCCAAGCAGGCTTTCATGTGTTTTGCACTGAGGAGAGGCTTCCATCTAGTCACTCTGCCACAAAGTCCAAATTGGTGGAGGGGTGCAGCGATGGTTGTCCATCTAGAACTCTGTTCCATCTCCAGAGAGAATCTGGAATTCTTGGTCACCTCTCTTACTAGGGCCCTTCTTCCCCAATTGTTCAGTTTGGCCAGGCAACCAGCTCTTGGAAGAGTCTTGGTTATACCAAACTTTGATCTTTAGTTCTTTACATAGATTTTCTATTGGATTCAAGTCAGGTGATTGGCTGGGTCATTGCTTACAGCTTTATTTTCTTTCTTTGAAGCCAATTGAGAGTTTCCTTGGTTCTGTGTTTGGGATCATTGTCTTGCTGAAATGTCCACCCTCGTTTCATCTTCAACATCCTGGTAGTTGACAGTATATTTTTATCAAGAATGTCTTAGTACATTTTTCTATTTATCCTTCCTTCAATGATATGAAGTTTGCCAGTACGTATGCTGAAAAACAGCCCCACACCATGATATTCTCACCTCCAAACTTCACTGTTGGGGGTGTTTTTGGGGTGATGTGCAGTGCCATTTGACCTCCAAACATGCTGTGTATTATGGCATCCAAAGCGACCAATTTTGGTCTCATCTGCCCAGACTATATTCTCCCAGTATTTCACAGGCGTGTCTAAATGTTGTGCAGCAAACTTTAAACAAGCTTCAACATGCTTTTTCTTCAGTAATGAAGTCTTGCGTGGTGAGCGTGCATACAGGCCATGCTGGTTAAGTGTATTACTTGCTTTCTTTGAAACAATTGTACCTGCTAATTCCAGGTCTTTCTGAAGCTCTCCACAAGTGGTCCTTGGCTCTTGGACAACTCTTTTGATAATTCTTTCCACTCCTCTGTCAGAATTCTTGTGAGGAGCACCTGATCCTGGGCGGTTTATGATAAAATTATGTTCTTTCCACTTCTGGATTATGGCCGCAACAGTGCTCACTGGAACATTCGGAAGTTTAGAAATCATTCTGTAACCAATGCCATCAGTATGTTTTGCAACAATAAAGTTGCAAAGGTCTTGAGAGAGCTTTGCTTTTACCCATCAAGAGATGTTTCTTGTGTGACACCTTGGTAATGAAACACCTTTTTATAGGCCATCAGTTGAGACTGAACCAGCTGATATTAATTTGCACTGACAAGGGGCAGGATTGCTTTCTAATTACTGATAGTTTTCAGCTGGTGTCTTGGCTTTCCATGCCATTTTGCACCTCCCTTTCTACATGCATTCAATACTTTTTGCCTGTCTCATTCTATTTTATTACACATAACTTATCTTTTGAACTTATTTGTTTTGGTTTCTTTCTATGTAAAGATTGCATGGGTTGTTACTGACATGTGCTCTGAAAATGCCATGTCAATAGCATCTTTAGAAATATATTTACCTAGAAAAATGGTGATGTGGTCAATACTTATTTTACCCGCTGTGTATATATATATATATATATATATATATATATATATATATATATATATATATATATATATATACACACACACACACACACTGTGTATTTACACACACAAGCATGCTACATTTTTCATGTTTGCCTATTGTAATTGCACAATCATTGCAGCAAGCAAAACAAATGAATACACCACTGCATATAGACACTTGCAATTGAAGCATGAATAATGTAAAATTGTTTTTTACAGGGATGTGAACTCTCCTTTAAGGGCACATTGGTTTTCACATTCATGACCCCAAACTAAAGGGAAATAAGCTTACTTTCACCTATAAATCACTGTTAAAACGAGATTGTTAATATTTTTTTCATACTAAAGGCTCCCCCTAGTGTCCACTAAGCTAAATTTTGTAGAAGCAGTAATTTATAAAAATGACTTATTTAGCGTAACAAAACTTCATAAACATAGTAAATAATACAACTGTACACATTAACACATACATAAACTCTCTGTTGATGAAATTATGGCATTGCAATATCCATGCAAACTTTAGGTCTAATTTTAAATTAAAAGAAAAAGCAAGGCTATCAACTATAATAGCATTCAGTATACATTCAATTGAACTGGACATATGCGATTGTACACTGTATTCAGTTAACCTAAAGAAAACAGTCTTCAGTGAATTGCACATCAGTGTTTTGGTCTTTAGAAGATAATAAACCCTTTTTTTTTGTGCTTCACGTCTATATTTAGATGTAAACGTAAGGCCCCTTGCATACAGGGCATCTAGATTCAATGCCTGAAACCCCAGTGTTTTAGTGTGGCCGGTAGGAACAGTTGCAGTGTTCCAGTCCTGCTGCCTACAGCCTGTCAAAATCTATGGCAGGCTAAAATACACTTTGGCTGGTAGAGGGTTGAAAGCTGTATCACATGGTACTTGTGTTTAGGGCCCCATGAGTTCATGGACGAATGCCAAATGCAGGCATTCTGTGTTCCAGGCGTTGGTCCCTGTACCTGTAAGCCCAGTGCACTCCAAGACAGCTTCCAGCTTTTTGTATCCATGTGCCCTGTTTACTCCCAGTGAGCTCTGAGTGCTGCTGCACACCATACTTTCAGAGAGTCTCCTGTGTTCCCAGCACCCAGTGCTAGAAGAAACTCCTATTCCTGTGTTCCCAGGACCTCAGAGATGTAAGAGACTCTTCGGTGTTCCTGTGTTCCCAGCACTTACATGATGTAAAACACTCACCCTTGTGTTCCAGCGTTTTGGCACCCCAGTTCTGAAACAGCTTTTCACTCCAATGTTTTTACAGCAACACAGTGCTTCAAGAGACTCTCACTCCAGTGTTTCCAGCACCCCAGTATGTACACTTCCAATAAAGTTAAAAAAATTAAATTTTGACTTACCTGTAAACTCCTTATCTTGAAGTACAGTAAGGGACACAGGACTTTTATTCACAGGCCATTGGTTAGATGCAGCTGCCTTCAGGAGACTAAACAATGGCAAAAAGAAAAAATTGCCAAGGCTGACACCAGAGTGCACCTTATAACCCCACCAAACCAAGGTTTTAGCAATAGCAATTAGCAATAAGGAGTGATCAATATACAGCGGAGAAGGTTTAGGTCCTGTGCTGTATTCCAAGATACCAAATTTACAGGTAAGGTAAAGTTCCTATTATCTTAATCATACAGTAAAGGACTTATGATCATGGGACGTACCCAAGCAGTAAGCTGAGGGGTGGGCAACATAGCAAACAGAACTGCCAAGAGGCCCACAAAAAAACAAGGGTTAAAGAACCTGAACGAAAAAAAAAATATCAGAGAACAGCCTCGGAGAACAAGTCAACAGAGGTCAAGGTGGCGCTTAAGCAAATCTGGGAACCGGATGCTTGATTATGGGAAGCCCTAGAAACACAAACTGCATTGGTAGAATGGGCTATGATAGGAAAAGGAGTAACCCTTTCTTTAAGGGAGTCTGCCATGGAAATTAATTAGCTGATTCACCTAGCAATGAAGCAAAGGGAAGTAGGTTCTCGACAGGGAGCACACAGAGGGACTTTGTCTTGCGAACAGAGGCTTAGATTTCAGGTAGACCTTGACAGCCCTGACCACATCCAGGCAATGTAGGGCAATCTCCTTGTCATGTTTTGATTCCGGGCGGAGGGAAGGAAGAACGATCTCCTCATTCAAGTGGAAAGAAGGGACCACCTTGCATTCTTGTGCAGCACAAGAAAGGGCTCTTACCAATAAAGATCTGCCAGTTTAGAAGGATGCCTAACAGAAAGGAGACCTTACAAGTTAAGTCTTCCAATCGAATATCTCAAATTGGCGCTAAGGTACAGAAAGCACCAGGTTGATATCCCAAGGTTACACAGGAAGTCAAATTAGGGGATCTATGTGAGCAACTCCCTGAGATTCTGATAAGGGAGTACGGGGCAAGAGGTTTTTGCGATAAGGGCCTGAAACTGGTCAAGACCAGAGTGAAGAAAGGGCAAAATGCCAGTGATAAAGTATTGCCTGTGACTCAACTTCCTGACCAGGCAAAGTAAATCTTTCATGTGCAATGGCAAATCTTGCAGGAGTTTATATTTCTTGCTCTGAGTGGGGTGAGAATAACAGTCAGAAATATCCCTATCCTTTAGGACTTGTGTTTCAGTAGTCTGGTCTAAAAGAGCCCAGGGCTATCCGCCAGAAGCCTGAGAAATACTGCGTACCATTTTCTACTGGGCCAATTTGGTGCAATTGGAATCAGCAGAACTTTTTCCTCCTTCATCTTGGGCAGCAGACGAGGGAGGATGGTCATATCCCTGGTCTTGACTACAACTGAAATCCCCCACCCTGCCACCCCCCTCCTACCAATTATCCACTCCCGAGACAGCTGGAATATGAGTTTCTGCCCAGGAGGGTATTTGGCCTTTTTCTTTTAGGTCAACCTAACTTTTGGTGTCTCCCTAGGACAAATCACTGTGGTGGAATTGTCTGACTGTACCCTGATTAGATCTGTTTATTCCACATTGAGAGTATGTTGTATTGAAGAGGTCTATAGTGAACTGGGAAACGAAAACTGCCTTAAAGAAGGCTACCATCAAGCCCAGAACTCAGATGCGGAAACAAACTGAGGGGTACCAATTCGAAGCATTCTCTTCTTGAATTCCAGATCGTGCGAGAGATGGAAAGCAAACTTTGGAAGGATGATTATCCAAAGGTTTGAAGTAACCGAATCGTTCTCTGGACATTCATAGCCAAGGTTATGGCCAAGAAATCCTTCAGTAAGAGGTTGTCCAGGTAGCCTGTGACATGAATGCCCTGGGTTTCTAGAAAAGCACTTTTGTGAACACTCAGGGTGCAGAGAAGAGCCCAAATGGTCCAGCTACAAATTGTGTAGCAAAACGTGTAACAACATGAAGCAGAACACAGAAATTGCTAATGTAAAGGGTCAGATGGGGATGTGTAGACAGGCAACTTGTATGTCTTCTGATGACAGAAATTCCAATTGTCTGAGAGAAGCAGTGACAGATTCAGTTGATTCCACACAGAATCTAGGTACATGAATAAATCTGAAGATTTCAAGATCAGTATTGGGTAGATGCCCCCATTTGGTTTTGGGGCTGTAACTAGGTTTGGATTGAAACCTTGAAAACAATATTTTGAAGAAACTAATACAACCACTTTTTTTCCTGTAGTTGGGGCAAGGCAGTCATTAAATCTGCTTTATTTTGGCCTGAGGTTGGCAGGTTTAAAGGCAAAAATCGGGGATAGGGCACAGATATTGACTATTTAGTATCATAGTTACATAGTTAGTCAGGTTGAAAAAAAGACACAATTCCATCTAGTTCAACCATATCCTTCTGAAATGACAGACTAAACATAAAGGTTTGGGATGTCTCAGATCTAGATTAGCGCACACACCAACAGGTGTCTCCCTACTTCTAAGAGCAAGGCTGCCCACTTCATTGTGAGATGCAATTTGGGTAGGCTTAGGCTAAACTCTTTTGCTGAGAAATGATAGCTGCTCCAGTAGAAGACTTAAAGCGAAGCTCCACCCAAAAGGGGAAGTTCAGCTTGTCTGTCTCCCCCCCTCCGCTGCCACATTTGACATCCTTTGGGGGGAGGGGAGAGTGGGTACCTGATTTTGACAGGTACCCGCTCCCACTTATGACTGAGTTCTCCGCAGCGACTCAGCCAGAAGTTTGGCCCCCCTCCTCCTTCCTCCGCAGCCGGCCCATTCACAGAGCGCAGCGCACTTCGCACATGCGCAGTAGAAAACTGGCCATGAAGCCGCACTGCCAGTTTCCTTTAGCGGAGATGGTGGGGACAGCACCCGTTAGATTGAAAAATCGGCTCAGGTGAAGACACTGCCGGATTCCTGGACAAGTAGGTGTCCTAATATTAATAGTCAGCAGCTACAGTATTTGTAGCTGCTGACTTTTATTTTTTTTTCGGCAGGAGCCTGTAACTCCTCTTTAAGCTTTTTCTGTGGGGTGAAAGCTAATTTTTCCCAAGCACTTCCTTAAAGCGGAGCTCCAACCAAAAGGGGAAGCTCCGTATGTTTGCCTCCTCCCCCCTCCACTGCCACATTTGGCACCTTTCAGGGGGGGGAGGGGGAGCAGGTACCTGGTTTTGACAGGTACATGCTTCCACTTCTGGCTGACCTCGCTGCGGCAAAGTTTGGCCCCCCTCTTCCTTCCCCCACCACCGAGACATTCAAAAAGTGAACCGCACTACACGCATGTGCAGTAGGGAATCGGCTGTGAAGCCGCAAGGCTTCGTTGCCGGTTTCCCTTACAAGAAATGGCGGTGACAGCACTCAAGAGCCGGTTGAAAAATCAGCTTGGGCGAAGACACCGCTAGATCCAAGGACAGGTAAGTGTCCTAATATTAAGAGTGAGCAGCTACAGTATTTGTAGCTGCTAACTTTAATTTTTTCAAATGGAGCCTGGAGCTCCTCTTTAATTTATCAAGGGACTCCCCAAATAGGTGATTACCATCAAAAGCAGATTCAGCAGACCAAGCTTTCTGCCACAAAATCCTACACAAATGCAGCCATCAACACAAAACAACAATGCTGAGGGTATCAGCTGTAGTTGTTCTAAAACCATAGATGGAGTGATTTTCTTTCCTGCAACCATGGGATGTAGGAAAGATAAGCGCTTGATTTTGACTGACTGCGTTGATTAGGGCTATTGTGTTCTCACATGCAAAATCCGACAAGTTGGTTGTACCCAAGTTGATCGATGACTCAACTTGGGTACAATCAGCCTACCCATACATGGTTCGTATCTCAGCCAGTCCCTGCTGAACCGGCCGAGATGTCCTCAAAGACAGGTTCATGTTCTCTATTCATATGTCCTGTTCAGTTAGCAAAAGTCTGGCAAATTGACATAGCAGTAATAGCTGGCTGCACGGCAGGACCTGCTAGGGCAACAAAGGTCATTAAGAGGGCTTCCAGATGCCTGATGGCATAATTCTTAAGGCTGCTTTCACACTGGGGCGGGCGTTGGCAGTAAAACGCAGCTAGTTTTAGCGGCGCTTTACCATCGTTTTAGCAGCGATATTCGGCCGCTAGCGGGGCGCTTTTAACCCCCGCTAAGGAAATAAAGGGTTAAATGCGCCCATGTAGCTCCACTGCTGAAGCGCTTTGCAGGCAATTCGGCAGTGGTGCCTATTCATTTCAATGGCATAAGCGGTGGAGGAACGGTGTAAACACCGCTTCTCCACCGCCCAAAAGATGCTGCTTGCATGACTTTTTCTAACGTCCTGCAAGCGCACTGCCCCAGTGGGAAAGCACTCGGCTTTTCCACTGGGGATGCAGGGGAGGCATTTGTCAGGAGCTTTACAGGCGCTAATTTTAGCCCAAAAGCACCTGAAAAACGCCCCAGTGTAAAAGGGGTCTAAAAGATGGAAAATCCTCAATAGGAACTGTAAGGTGTTTATTGAGAATTGAAATGGCAGGATCCACTACTGGAATAGTCCCTTTCTTCATAAATTACTTTTCTATAGGATACATATTCCACCATACCAGCATTCCAGAAGCCGGTATGGTGATAGTATGTACACACAGTCGGATTTTCTGACGGAAAAAGTGCAATCGGATTGTGTTATCGGAAATTCCGATCGTGTGTGGGCTCCATCGGACTTTTTCCATCGGAATTTCCGACACAAAGTTTGAGAGCAGGCTATAAAATTTTCCGACAACAAAATCCGATCAGTTAAATTCCGATCGTGTGCACACAAATCCAACGCACAAAGTGCCACGCATGCTCAGAATAAATTAAGAGACGAAAGCTATTGGCTACCGCCCCGTTTATAGTCCCGACGTACGTGTTTTACATCACCGCGTTCAGAACGATCGGATTTTCCAACAACTTTATGCAACCGTGTGTATGCAAGACAAGTTTGGCCCAAAATCCATCGGAAAAAATCCATGGATTTTGTTGTCGGAATGTCCGATCAATGTCCGATCGTGTGTACAGGGCATAAGTGTACTCCGCTTTCTTAGGTCAAAAAGTGTGAAGGTAAAAAGTGTACCGCTAACAAGCGCAATGACAATGTTAACAGTAAAAGCCGATCCACCGATCAGCAGTGTAGAGGTGGCAGCGGGTGACGTCCGCAAAAACAAGCTCCGCCCCCCCATACGCTGCGTTACGTCCCAATTGGACTTCGTCAGCGAGGGGTGGAGCTAGGAGTCACCCAGCAGCTTATGTAGAGCTACTGGTGTCTGCAAGGAAGGCCTGGAAGACCGGAAGTAAAAACTGCTTAAAACGTTACACCTAGCGGAGACACCAGCGCATAATAGAATAAAAAAGTATAAAGTGGATAAAAAATGGGATAATTACCAACTTGGCAATATCTAGTAAATGTAAAAACGGACACTATGTACACACGGCCATCTCTTTAACAATATATAAATGAGACAAAATGCACCAATATAAAACAACAAAAAAACTACCGATCGAAATGGATACATATCCATGGATAGCTGTCACCACCATTCATGGCTATATAACACCCCCAGGGGCCAAGTTATTTGATTATGGCAAAACTGCACGTTGGATTCGGATTATTTTTCTCAGGCCAATGTACTGGCTGATTGATTTTTGCAGAAGGGATATACCCAAGATCAGATAGCTAGCGAAATTTATAAAGTTGGAAACATGGATCGAACATCTTTAGTTACAGGTTCAGATACTAGAAGAAAGAAGCAACAAAGTACAGTACAGTACAAAATAATATTAGATTATAACATACAGCATAACTTTTTATCAGGATTCTATGCTTGTGGGAAATGTCCAGCCTGCAAGAAGTGTAAATCTTAAAAGAAGGAAAGAATTCATTGCCTCAGCGACTAATAAAAAGAATGTAATAAAAAAATCTGATTACATGCGATACGATAGGTGTTGTATACATGTTACAATGCGATTGCGGACTCCAATATGTGGGGAGAACCTCCCGATTAAGGGCCTTGTTACGCATAATGTCTCCAAGCACTTCAAAATCTTCCACAATCAGGACCTGCAATTTTGGGGCCTTGAAAAAGTTAATAGGCATTGGAGGGGAAGGGAATTATATTAGCAGTTGAGCCAATGGGAATCCCTGTGGATTCATGAAACCAAGGTTGGGGTTCCGAGGGGGTTAAATGTTGACTTTGACCTCAACTGTTTTATATCTAATAAAAAATACTGGTTTTCTTTCTGTTTACATTTTTAATGCTTACCTTTGCACATTTTTCCCCCTTTTTTGTTTTATATTGGTGCATTTTGTCTCATTTATATATTGTTAAAGAGATGGCTGCGGGTACATAGTGTCCGTTTTTACATTTACTAGATATTGCCAAGTTGGTAATTATCCCATTTTTTATCCACTTTATATTTTTTTATTCTATTATGCGCTGGTGTCCCCGCTAGGTGTAATGTCTGTTTTAGGTAGTTTCTACTTCCAGTCTTATGGCCTTCCTTGCAGACACCAGCAGCTCTACATAAGCTGCTGGGTGACTCCTAGCTCCACCCCTCGCTGACAAAGTCCAATTGGGACGTAACGCCGCGTACGGCGGGCAGAGCTTGTTTTTGTGGACATCACCCGCTGCCACCTCTTCACTGCTGATCGGTGGATCGGCTTTTACTGTTACCATTTTAAGTCATTGCGCTTGTTAGCGCTACACTTTTTACCTTCACACTTTTTGACCTAATAAAACAGAGTACAATAAAGCCCCATACACACTATCAGATTTTCTGCTGAGTTTTTCCTTCAGATTTACCAAAACCATGTAGTGCAAGGGCCTGCCTGATTGCATACACATTGAAACTCCTAAGGTTTGACCTCGTATTATATGGTTTTGGTAAATCTGAAGGAAAAACTCAGCAGAAAATCTGATAGTGTGTATGGGGCTTTAGAGTGATTCCTTTGTTTTTTTGGAGTGCTGCATACTATCACCATACCGGCTTCTGGAAGTTTCACCTTGTATCACTGGATTTTCCTGCTGGATAGGAGCTCCATACACTGTGACTGAGGATCGTTCAAACCGTTTGGGAGGTTTGCAACATCCCTTGGGGATACATGCGTTTTTAACCTTCTGTGGCAGGGAGGTCCATCCATTCTGGTAAGCGTATCTGGGCTTATGTGGTGAAGGATACTGTCACTTCACATCAGAAGGACTTTTCCCCCTTTTCTACACGAGGGATCCTGCCATTCCTTCTGTCCGGTGGTTGGAGTTTCCACCTTGATTGGACTAGTTTCTTTTTCTTTTATTTAGTTTTTTGCGCTGCACTTACCTTTGCTTTTATTGGGTGATATTAACTAACCCATCAACAGAATAGCCTAAGGCTATTGGCATGAGGTCAAACATTCCACAAACAAGATTAATGTGGAGGGAGAATTTTAACCTTTGGCTCAAGTCCAGCCAATATAAGTTGTAATGCAGGCCCAGCCAAAGTAAAAGTTTTTTGAAAGGATATCCAAATGCTTATCGATGGGATCCTTAAAAAACAGGCACATCCTCTACAGGAATTGCTAGTGCTTTAAAAGATGGGATATTACTGGGTTCACAGTAGGACCAGCCTATTTCTTAGCAGAAAATAGCTCATATGGGTAAAGAACTGCCAAAGTTTAGTAGGAACAAAAGCCTCTCGGGGGTGTTCCGATCACTATTAAGTACGTCTGGGACTAATACATGCACTAAGAGATCATAGACATGTTACAGCGCTGGTAGAAGCTGCAGGCTGTTCTTTCAAGGTGGTCAGCACAGCATAAACAGAGCTAAAACAGTTTCTCTAAGCCTTGGAGTAATGGCAGCTGCTTTAGGCTCTCCAAAGGTAATATCAGTCATTAAGGGTTTTTGACACTCTTAAGTGGAAAGAGTCTTTGTGGCAAAAGGTACAAAGGCCACTATAGTTACAGAAGCTCTGATATAGATTCTGGGGGGGGGGGGGGGGGATCCTGAGGGACTCGAGCAGAGGCTAACGTTCAATGCTGTCGGTGCTAGGCCATTAAGAGGGGGCCTGCAGACAGCATTAAAGTGGATCTAAAGGCAGAAGGTTTTTTGCCCTGATGCCTTCTATTCTCCCCCCCAGCCCATCCTTAGGCTTACCTGAGCCTGACCCCGATCCAGAGATGTGCATGAGAGAAGAGGCTCTCCCAGGTCTCTCTTGTCACTAGCCTAATGAGGGGGGCCCTGCGTGGCTCTGAAATACTGCCTTATGTTTACCATGTGATCACGAAAATAAAGCTTTGGACCCATTTTGAGGAATCCTTGGTGTGCTAGTGAAATTTCTTAATTTCTCTCTCCTCATTGGCTCTGCTGCTGTCAATCACAGCCAGTGAACCAATGAGCAATAAACAGAGTGGTGGCAAGGCCGATCCATGCTGTGTGTGAATGGACAATTTCTATTCACAGGGGCATGACTCGGGAACAAGTCTACTCAAGTGCCTCCATAGCAAGAGGCTTGCGGAGGAGCCAGGACTTCGGATAGGGGACCAAACAAAGAAGAGGACAGGGGCTGCTCTGTGCAAAACCACTGTACAGAGCAGGATCACATGTTTCTTATTATAAAAGATCCAGCCTTCAGAATAACTTTAAAACATATAGAGGATTGAGCGTTTGAGGGACCCATTACAGCAGAACTGATGCCTGCATGTCTGGGACTTGACATGTCAGGCAGGGACCTCATAGCCCAGGGTATAGGGTTAATCTTTGGGTACTCAAGAACCAGCTGCTGGAAGCAGGTGAGGTTCAGACAGCCATAGCTGGCCTGGTTACTGTAGGCAGACCACAAAAATAAAAAAAAGAAAAGCCTTGTGTCATTTGCAACTAGCAGCAGTAGTGGGAAAAGTTACCGTACTTAACTCTGAATTAGTGCAAGTACATGACACTCCCCTAAACAAAGTGCATCGACTCTCAGTCATTTAGTCCGAAAACAACAAAAAATAGGAATAATAAGGTGCTCAATGATCCTAATTGTTGGATAGCTCCCATGCTTGCAAAGTGAGTCATCAAAGACTGCGTAACTCAGAGGCTGTGCCATGGCTCTGGACCTCAAAAGCACTTTGTGGCTAACTAACAGTACACTCGGGTCTGGAAATTGCCACAATGCAGATCCCAGTGCCCTAAGAAACATTCCAGCCTAACCCATAAGCTTTCAGCGCAGTGTCATCTGGGTACAACCTCCAAAGCTATTGCTGAGGATACTCAGATCAGGATAGCTGCATATAGAGGCCAGCTTCAGCAACTTGTAGGAAATGTTGAAGGAAAAAATGTTCTTGAAGAAAAAAGGGAAAAAAAAATATATAAAAAATATTTTCAGCAGAGAAAAGATATCCATCCTCTTAGGAATTTTGCATAAAAATGAGGGGTTATAGCTGCTGGTTACATTTCTTTTGTTTGCCAGTGTCTAAATCCTCCTTTATCTGGCAGTATAACCCAGTTGTCTCTGAATCCTGTGTCATTCAAAGAACGAGAAAGTAAATGGACCCATTTACCCATTTAATACAACCAGAATAAAAGTCTCTCTTAGCAAGAGACTGTCTATTTTATTTAATAAAATAGAAAGAGGAAGGAGTCAGCAGTAGTATTAACTACACTAGTTGACGCTGGCTCTCAGAAAGTTCATACAAATTCTGAGATATTATCTAGGATGTTAACTTCATCCAGCTGAAATGTGTATCAAAGCCTTCAACAGAGTCCCTGAGGCAGGCTACATTTTAAAGCTAAAAGGTTACAAACAAAACCTTATTCAGACCACTTAGAGACAACGGTGTACAGGAAAATGTAAAAGTGATGCACAAAATAGATTTGCAGTGTGTGTTACCAGGACTTTTAAACCTACTTGAAAACCAAAAGCCTTTGATTTCACAGTCTGGTGCTCCCAAGCTTTCACCATACTATGTAGAGCAGAATATAAACAGGATCTAATCTACTAAAAAAGCGAGAAGCACGCGTCATTAACTATTACAAAGAAAAAAATTATGTCACTGTCAATCTGAGTTATGAAATTATTACACAGCAGTGTAGAATGGAGAACCAAAACATGTTTAGAGAAAACACCTTTAAAAAAAAAATAAACATGCCTCAGTAGTAGAAACAAATAGACTACAACAATCCAGCCAAAGAGTCCTATTGTGTATGAGGACGGGGTGCAAGATCAAATTTTATTCTTGGAGGTATCATCCCTCTAATCTATAGAAATAGGGGTACATCAAAACTGGGACTTTAATTATACCCCCATGGGTGTACAGTAGTATAAACACAAAAAGATACAAAGCTAAAATATTAATACCTTTTTAGCCATATCCATTTAAGACTAAATATACAAATTAGCCATAGTTTACTGTATGCTTGGTCTTGAGAACAACCTATAAGGTCGACACGTGTTGCACGGGGAACCCCACTTCATAAGGACCTGGGATCTCAGTGTAAAAGGCGATGTGGGCGTTAACAGTAAAGCACTGCTAGTTTTAGCGGCGTTTTACCTCTGTTATAGCGGCACTTTTCGGACGCTAGTGGGGCACCTTTAGCCTCTGCCAGTGGCCGAAGAAAGGGTTAATAGCGCCTGTGTTGCAGAGCTGCTGAAGCACTTTGCAGGCACTTTGGCATGCTGCCCATTCATTTCAATTAGCAGGGCGGTTTGGGAGCGATGTATGCACCGCTCCCGCACCTTCCCAAAGATGCTGCTTGCAGGACTTTTTTCCCGTCCTGTGAGCGCACTGCCCCAGTGTGAAAGCACTCGGGCTTATACACTGGGGTGGTCTGAGAGGTGCTTTACAGACGCTATTTTTAGCACTAAAATGCCTGAAAAGTGCCCCAGTGTGAAAGGGGTCTAAGTGTAGCATTTTTATTGTCACAAGTAAACATATTGCACCCACATTTCATAATATATGCTTGCAGTAGCAACCTTCCCCTCTAGATGAACAGCCACCTTGGGACTCAATGCCTGGTGGAAAGCAACCAATTGATTGTGATTAAGGAAGTTCCAGTCATAGAAGGAAATGATGTTCAAGCCTCAGGAAGGAAATGCCAGCACTAGAGCTATACTAAACCACACAGGGACTTGTGGAGTGGGTGGAGCCCCGTAAAGATGTCATATGTCAGAAAGTGGGTGTGGCTACATGTTTTGGGGCAGGGGGCCCCTTTCTCAAGCCCTGACGCTAGAACTTCCCGACTCACGATCCATTGGTTGTGTTCCAGCAGACATTGAGTCCCAAGGAGGCTGTTCTAGACTGGAAGGCTGCCATCTATAACAATTAGAAATTAACAATAAATAAATAAATCACACCTACAGTGTCACACAAACATATAAAGTGCTTTAAATCAGTGACATAAAGTCTATAAGTGTCGACACACCATGCTTAAAAATGTGTAAATCATGTCTGAGATGAATAATCCTCCAGGTGCTCCTCCACTATCACATCAAACTGCTTACCAACACTAATGGACCCCACAGATTAAGAGGTCTCACAGTGCTTCAATACAGTATGTAATCTAAAGAGCAGCCAAGAACCAAACGCTCTGATCACAAACAGCAGCTCCGTAGTTAACTCAGCCATGTTGCAGGAAAAAACACAGAAAGAGGCTCCATAGTGCAGTATTTGGGTTGAAGCACTTATTAGGAAAAAGAGGATTAGTACTCAAAAAACTAAAGGGTGTACAAATAATCATTGTATGAAAATGCTCCACCTCTTTTTTTTTTAATAAATGCACAGCTTTTTTTACTTTGTAGAGGCTAGTTATAATTGCTGTGAGCCTATATTATTATTAAATGTGGGTGCAATATGTTTTTTTAACTTTTTAATTGTGACAATAAAAATGCTATACTGAGTGTGGTGTTCTCTCTTTGTATCTTTTTCATTTTTGTGCCTATTTGTCAGTGGGAATTTCCTGGTTCCTGTTTAAAACGAAAGACTGCAGACACTAAAGAGTAAAGTCCCCTGAGCACAGACTATATCTTTAGTGCATGTGGAACATACTTAAAGCAAAGACACGTATTCAGCATCTCATTCTAAACATAATGTAGCATACAAGGGCTTCCGTTTTTCAATGGATATAATCCTTTGACTCCACACTTTCAATGACTGGAAAAAAGTAAGCAGGACAGAGAAGTTAAAAAATATACTGCATCTAAAGCCAAAACCTTTTTTTTTGGTTTTGGATAGAATAGTGAGGGGTGAGTTTTTTTGCCATGTGACCCCTATTCGGGAGATTAACATTTATGCTGCAGATTACTGTCACTGTAAATTGGGAAACCTAAATGTTTGAGCTTAGTCACCCAAAGAAGACAACAAGCTTTAATACTTTTTGAGTAACTGACCCAGAGCAAGCATGTAGAGTAAGGCCAGGTTCCCACTGGTGTGCCGCAGTTTGTGCTATATGTGCGGTTTCCGTGCGTTTTACCCACGGTCCCACTGACTACTGTTAGGCAGGTCATTTTTCCCACATTTTTTTCCCCACATTTTATGTGCACCAGAAGTCCTGCATGCCGCATCTTTGGTGCACTTTCAGAAAATTTGTCAAAAACGTTCAACCTAATAGAAGCCAGTGGGACCACAGCTAAGAACACAGGTAAAATACACGTAAACCATGCATACACCTGTGCTACGGCCAAAGCACAGCGCACCAGTGTGAGCCTGACCTACAGCGTGAAATTTGACCTCCTGATCTGCATACTTGTGACTCAGAAAGCAGCATGATAATCATGTATCTAAAATTTTCATGAGAGGTCACCAATGACAGCTTCCATATTGTTTCAGTACAGGTTTACCAGTAAACGCTGGAACGTTACACTATGTTATCCTATATAAATCAGGTGGAACATATAATCAATTCTGAAGTTTATTTGATCTTAAAATACCTCAGAATAAATATTTTATTTTTTTCCCTGAATTACCTGCTCTAAAATAGTGTCTTGTTTTGATTTTATGACTATAAAATGGCATTCTTCCCTCATTATATTGCATTTCAATGTGTGTAATGATATCATTTTACAAGTTATTTCATAAACAGTATGTTGTGTATGCAAGCAAACATTTGATCCTGGTTATTTTTTTTATTTGAATTCTATATATTACAGTGGATATAAAAAGTCTACACACCCCTGTTAAAATCGGGTTTTGTGCAATGTAAAAAAATGAGATAAAGATAAATAATTTCAGAACTATTTCCACCTTTAATGTGACCTATAAACTATACAACAAACTGAAATCTTTTAGGTGGAGGAAAGAAAAAATAAAAAGAATAAAATAATATGGTTGTATAAGTGTGCACACCCTTAAACGAATACTTTGTTGAAGTACCTTTTGATTTCATTACAGCACTCAGTCTTTTTGGGTATGAGTCTATCAGCATGGCACATCTTGACTTGGCAATATTTGCCCACTCTTATTTGAAAAAAACCCTCCAAATTTATCAGATTCCGAAGGCATCTTCTGTGCACAGCCCTCTTCAGATCACCCCACAGATTTTCAGTCGGATTCAGGTCTGGGCTCTGTCTGGGCCATTCCAAAACTTTAATCTTCTTTTGGTGAAGCCATTCATTTGTTGATTTGGATGTATGCTTTGGATCGTTGTCATGCTGAAAGATGAAGTTCCTCTTCATGTTCAGCTTTCTAGAAGAAGCCGGAAGGTTTTGTGCCAATATTGACTGGTATTTGGAACTTTTCATAATTCCCTCTACCTTGACTAAGGCCCCTCTTCCAGCTGAAGAAAAACAGCCCCAAAGCATGATGCTGCCACCACCATGCTTCACGGTGGGTATGGTGTTCTTTTGGTGAAGTGCAGTTTTGTTTTTGCATCAAAAATATCTTTTGGAATTGTAGCCAAAAAGTTCATTCTTGGTTTCATAAGACCAGAACACATATTCCCACATGCTTTTGGGAGACTTTAGATGTGTTTTTGCAAAATTTAGCTGGCTTGGATTTTTTTCTTCATAAGAAAAGGCTTCCATTTTGCCACTCTGCCCCATAGCCCAGACATATGAAGAATACAGGAGATTGTTGTCACATGTATCACACGTGATCAATATGTGCAAAATAATTCCGCGCTGCTCGCAAAAAAACAAAAAGCAGCTAACACAACCAACAAAGTATATATGGGGAGAAACAACAAAAAAGTGTAGCGCTAAACAATATCATAAACGACAATAGATTGGTCGGTATGCAGTGAAGGGGATCCCCTTCACTGCATACCGACCAATCTATTGTCGTTTATGATATTGTTTAGCGCTACACTTTTTTGTTGTTTCTCCACATGTACCACACGGCCAGTACTTGCCAGATATTCCTGCAGCTCCTTTAACGTTGCTGTAGGCCTCCTGGCAGCCTCCTTGACCAGTTTTCTTATCATCTTTCCATCAATTTGGGAGGGACATCCAGTTCTTGGTAATGTCACTGTTGTCCCATATTTTCTTCACTTGATGATGACTGTCTTCACTGTGTTCCATGGCATATCTAATGCCTTGGAAATTCTTTTGTACCCTTTTCCCGACTGATACCTTTTAACAATGAGATCCCTCTGATGCTTTGGAAGCTCTCTGCAGACCATGGCTTTTGATGTAGGATGTGTCTAAGAAAATGTCAGGAAAGACCTACTAGAACAGCTGAGCGTTATTTGGAGTTAATCAGAGGCACTTCAAATGACGGCAGGTGTGAACTGATTCATATTTAACATGAGTTTGAATGTGACTTTGTCGTAAATTCTGATCGTGTGTACACAATTCCTACGCACAAAGTTCCACGCATGCTCGGAATCCAGCAGAAGAGCCGCACTGGCTATTGAACTTCATTTTTCTTGGCTCGTCGTTTGCGTTGTACGTCACCGCGTTCTTGACGTTCGGAATTTCCGACAAGATTTGTGTGACTGTGTGTATGCAAGACAAGTTTGAGCCAACATCCGTTGGAAAAAATCCATGGATTTTGTTGTTGCAATGTCCGATCGTGTGTACGCGGCATTACGCGACCAATTTAGCAGCATCAGCATTCACTGGTTAAATCGACAAAAACTCTGTGACCAGTTTGCATACCATTGGCCACTGTCTCCCACTGCTGTCAATCATAGCCAGTGAGCCAATCAGTAGACGGAGGGAGCAGGGCCAAGCCGTGGCTCCATGTGTGAATGGACACACAGAGCCACGGCTTGGGAGCAGGTCTCCATGGATGAGTGGCCAGGAGCGCCAGTGTGGGACCCGAGAAGAGGAGGATCTGGGCTGCTCTGTGCAAAACCACTGCACAGAGCAGGTAAGTATGACATTTTGGTTATTTTAATGTAAATAAAAAAGAGGGTTTAGTAACACTTTAATTTGTTCCCAACATGAGGTATCATGCTGGGCAGCAAGGGGTTAAACAAGTTGCTTGGGAGCTTCAATAGGTTCCATTAAAGTTCAGCAGTATTTTAAGCTCATGGAAATTTTGTCAAAGTCTGCTAGAAGCTTGTTTGACCACTTGACCTCCAGAAGATTTAACCCCACCCCCCTTCCTGATCAGGCCATTTTTTGCTATACGGTACTGCATTATTTTAACTGACAATCGCGCAGTCATGCAACGCTGTCCATGAATGAAATGTATGTATTTTTTTTTCCCATAGAGGTTTCTTTTGGTAGTCTTTGATGACCACTGGGTTTTTTATTTTTTTGCGCTATAAACAATTTTGCAAAAAAAAAAAAAAAAACCCAATATGTTTAACTGTCTGCTATAAAACATATCCAATAAAAACATTTAATCACATTTCTTCAAAAATTTAGGCCAATATGTATTTTGCTGCATATTTTTGGTAAAAAAAATCCCAATAAGCGTATATTGATTGTGTTGCGCAAAAGTTCTAGCTTCTACAAACTACGGTATATTTACTGCAATTTTTATTATTTTTTATACTGGCGGCGATCAGCGACTTATAGCAGGAGTGTGATATTTTACGGTGGACAATCTGACACTGACACTTTTGACACTTTGTGGGAACCAGTGACAGTAATACAGTGATCAGTGCTACAAATATGTACGGTCACTGTACTAATGACACTGGCTGGGAAGGGGTTAAACATCTAGAGCGATCAAAGGGTGAAATGTGTGCCTAAGCAGTGTTTATGTGTAGACAGTGTGGTGTTTTTACTATGGAATGTGCTGGCTTTTATCCCCTGCTTTGCATTTCCCTGCTGTAGCAGGAAGAGCTATAGGGCAGGCATGAACTGGTTAAAGTGACTGTCAGCACAAGGTTGAGAAGTGAGCTATTTACAAAACCCAGGGTTGAGGAGTGCGCCACGTACAGAGTGCAGGGTTGAGGAGTGCGCCATGTACAGAGTGCAGGTTTGAGGAGCGTGCTACGTACAGAGTGCGGGGTTGATGAGCACGCTACGTACAGAGTGCAGGGTTGAGGAGTGCGCCATGTACAGAGTGCAGGTTTGAGGAGCGTGCTACGTACAGAGTGCGGGGTTGATGAGCACGCTACGTACAGAGTGTGGGGTTGATGAGCGCGCTACAGAGTGCAGGGTTGATGAGTGTGCTACGTACAGAGTGCAGGGTTGAGGAGTGCAATATGTACACAGCACAGGGATGAGGAGTGCACTACGCACACAGTGCAGGGTTGAGGAGTGCACTACATATACAGTGTAGGGTTGAGGAGTGCGCTATGTACAGAGTGCAGGGTTGAGGAGTGCACAATGTAGAGAGTGCAGAGTTCAGGAGTGTGCTATGTACAGAGTGAAGGGTTGAGGAGTGTGCTACATACAGAGTGCAGGGTTGAGAAGTAAACTACGTACACAATGCAGGGTACAATAATTCACATTTTGTCAAGTTTTAATTGTTGTCATTTCACTCCAGGTACTGGCAAATCTGGTAAAATGTTAGTAATATTAAAAAGAGTAGGTCTAGCCAAAACTGTTTGTTGCTGTTTTTTTGTTTTGGATGGATTGGTGGAGCATTAGGCACCTTTTGGGGTTTTTACTGCTATCTAGGTCCCAGGAAGAGAGCTTTTCTCTCTCTTACTGTCATGGTAAAAACAGCTGAACCCATTCCCGCCAACGTAACACTTACATGCGGCCCCACTGCACTGGGTTTTATTTCCGTGGGGCCGCATATATGCTCCCAGCACAGAGACCGGAGTCTCACCAAGAGCCCTGGGCCTCATACTAACGAGCGGAACCCGTAACGCCAGCTCCCGGGTCACCTGATCACTGTAGTAGCCTCTGATTGGCTACCAAAGTGAGCAGTCACTGTGAAGCCCACCCCTGTGTTTCTCTCCCTGTGGATGGTGAGGAAAGATACAATGCATATTTCTCTTGCCTTGCAAAGAGGAAAAAAAAATGTGTGTAAAAATAAATAAAAAAATACCTAAATCAAGGTTTGAGCTAGATGAGTGCCAGGGTTGGTGCTTGGGCCATGTAAGGGTCAAAGGTCAAGGTCAGGGTCAGTATATTTTGGGCAGGATTTTTTAAAATTAGTATCAGTGTCAGTGTGTTTTAGGTACGACAAAAAAAACTGCAAAATGAGCACTATTGCTTCTGGGCTGTACTATGGATGCAAACAAGAAATTACATACACAGTTGTGGTATCACTGCGATCATCGGGAGCAGAAAAATGTATTTTGGGTTGTTCTTTGGTGGTAGTTTATGGTAGTAATAAGAAATATACAGCTAAAGTTAAAAAAAAAAAAAAAAAAATACTATTTGGGCCAGTTTTCCTTTGAGAATAAAAAAAAATATCAGGAGATATCCATAGCCATTTACCACCAAATAAAAGTCCAATTTGCCCTGAAAAAAAACCAAGGTATTTGGATGCACAAAGTAGTCGTTATGATATGTATGGATTTCTAACACATGTCAAAGATGAGGGCAATATGTGTGACCATCCTAAACATCTAAGTTATGTGTCAGCCAAATGTACTGGGTTGCAATCAATTTTGAATTTTTTAATGGACTATTTTTTTTAGCAATTCTGCTTATTTAAAAAGCTGCTTGGGGCAATGTCCTTGCTCATTTACATCATATGTGTATTACATTCATGATAATTCTGAAAATAACTGTTTTACCTAATTTTACATTAAAATTTCAACCAAGAATTTACATCACCTTTAACAAACCAAAATGTTCTTTTTTTTTTAGCTTTTATGCATTCTATCGTATTTTTTTTTGTCTACTCTTTATAGTAACTTAAGCAGTACTTATGTCATTCAGAGAATGAAAGGGATTCATCCGCAACTTGAACATCATATCCCTGATGCACAAACTGATGCTGATATTATATATTGCAAGCACTGTAGGATGAGCTTGCAAGGGGGATGTGTCATCTCAGCCTGGATGGGCGTTGTGCTGTCAAATACTGTGGTGCACCATGGCTACAAAGCAAAGAGCGTTGCCACCTTATGACAAGAAGTAGGGAGTCAATGGTTCTGCTGGCAGGATCAGGTACAGAAACAATGTTACAGGAGGATTTTACAGTCCATCTTAATAACGTGAGCAGCCTGCATAACATAACCTATTTTTACTTTTGACCATAGATAGTTGCACTTTATTTTATGATAGAGGGGGATTCCCTGTTTATACCTTAATGTTTTTAAGCAATATAAGCTTGCTAATGGTATAATTTTGAAGCTACAAGATGAATTCTATGCCAAGGATCTATTTGTTATTGTTGTTTCTACTTTTGCATAATGAGTGTTGGCTTACTGCACCATAAGGCATAATAAAAGTCACAGCATTGGTCAGTTAATGGTCTGTATGGCATGTATCTGTTTTTGTAAGCAGCCTTCCAAGTTTTCAGGAAACCGAGTAGGAAAGTGTCTACACAGGCATTATTTATATAGTTCCATATTCAAGCTACCTGCACGCCACTATGCAAAGGAAATAAAAATAGAAGGGAACTCTTTCAGGACAAGTGGACACCAAAGCCATACTCCTGCTAAACTGTGTTTTCTATATCAAAAGTGTATTCTTTAAATCATTGGGTAACTCTGAATACCATTTCATGGGAAAATATTGAATTATGAGATTCAGGTCTTTAAAGCAAAGGTTATATATTACAAATATCATGCACACCACTGTAACCAACACATCATGCTGAATTAGGTGAGAAATAAAATATTGAAGCTAGCAAAAAGCCTCTTTCTGGAAAGCTTTTGGAACCAGGCTTTACAGAGAATATGTTCTGAACAGAACTCTTGTAGTTAATCATTGTGCTGGTGTTGTCCTTCCGTTTCTGCTATTGTCATTTCCCAAGTGCAGGAAACATTTTTGGCATCTTCGGAAATGTGCTAAGAAGATCATACTGCTTATTGTCACCTCATCCATGCCAGAATTCCTTGCAAAACAATAAACATTTTTAAACAGGCTTGGGAAAGAGTCCCTAGTGTAATTCAGGACAGAGCGTATTTTTGCAGCTGATTCAGTTACTCTCCTTAAGAAATATTAGCAGAGAAGCAGCGATTATGGGTCATGTTAACACAGAAATATGGAATCATACGGTCAGATGTATTATTAATATTCCAGGTGGGAAGTTTAGCAATCAAACAGGATGCAAGGCTTTCCACCTGGGGACCTACGATCAAGATCTCAACAATTAAATCAAGACTTTACCAAGGTCAAGACTTTATAAGGACAAGGTCCTTGGTCTACAGAACACATGTACAGTCCCTAATGTATAATCAAAGCAACAAACCTAAAACCATCATGCTTTTTATTCCAAATCTGAAACAGAGGTTTTATTATATCAGACATCAGTAACTATATATTTGGGTACCAGAATAAAGAGCGACGATTTTAAAATGTGTATTCTTTTTTAATAATTGTATGGAACTTCAGCAAACAATTTAACCTTTTTTAATTGATAAGCATTGAAATCCTTAACCATTGTTATGCTGACAGCTACTACTTTCTCCCTCATATAACCTCTTAATACATTTATAAGAATGAAGGCATGTTAAAAGATTTTTTTTCCACTTGCTGCTTCAAAGTGCAGTATGTTCTGTAATAACAATCTTGCATCAGGTGTACATACCTTAATCAGTATATGCAGTAGTACACAGAAGGTAAAAAGATACAATAGTACAATTAGGTGATATTTTCATGTTCGAGATCATGCTGCTTTCATCCAGAACTGCTTGACAAAGCAGGTTCTAATTCTTCAAAACCATGTTACTATCATTTGGGGATCTCACTCCACCTAGGGTGTCAGGTAATGACTGAAATTTCAAATAAGCTTAGATTTTTTAAAAATTTGCTGTTGCTACAGGTTTAGCCCATATTAGGTATATTGGGGCATGTTAAGGTGTACAGTATGTACATCTCAGTTCACATGTTAGCAAGTATAGGTTATCTATGGCCAACAGATATTGTAACTTATGTGCTCCTAAAATATGAATCGGCTTAGAGGCTGGGATAAAACCCATTGAAGTTAAGACATCAGGATGCATAATGGTTTCTGAATGCTGTACATGGGGTATGCAAACCCAACTCTATTATTAAAAAAAATGTGTAAGTGAGACAAAAGCAGAAGAAACCACTGAAATGACATCCAAGCAAACTTGACATAGAAGTAACGCCTGAGGACAAGCATTTGGTGAAGACACAAAAATGGGGGATTTCAAAGGAGGAATTGCTGAAAAATGAAATACTGTTTGCTTTACATATTGAAAAATGATAAAGGTAAACCAATCAACCAAAATTAATATGGAAATGAAGGCTGGCCATAGATAGATCTTTTTTTTTTTTTTTCATTCCGCCAATGGGCTGAAGGAAAAAGAAATGACCAGATTCCTCCATCAATACTATCAAGATGGATGGAGGCATCCTCCTCACAGAGACACATCTCAACTCTCTCCGCTGTCAGCATACAGTACACTGATCAGTGGCTGCAGCAACATTTTTCCAACAAGCCTATCTAACCAAAGTCGATTATGATGGTCTTCTGTCAGAAGCATAAGGGGCCACACATGGATCAAAATTTGTCTGCTCCCAGCTGAACTGGCCACATTTCATCACAAAGAGACCAAAGCAATAAGTGTAACTGTAACCCATTGCACTACCCAATCTGACCAGATTTGCTCTCATGAAGGCATTGCTATGCTTTAAGACAGCTGACAAACTTTTTTCTTGGAGACAGAAGGTATGATGTGAACCTCATTACTGCTACTATACAACATACCAGCTAGGATCTAAGAGCACCAATATCTCCCAAACTCCTAAATATATGTAGTTCCAGGGAAAACTTACATACTGTAGATATAATGATTAACATGCTCTTATGTTTTTAATTACAAAGGTTTAAGGATGTTTTAAATGGGTAGTATTCTACTGAACTACCAAATAAATTAAAACTCATCCTCCAGATATCTCAACTTCTATTGTATATATTGTATTTTGCAAATGTAAGAAGTTTAGATTGTGAAAGAATTTAGTGTTATTAACACTAATGTGCTGAGGAGTATGAACAGCAACTGGACATGTCACACTGAACTCTACCATTCGCTAACCTACTATTGCATTGTCTCTGGAAAAAGAAAACACCCAGCCACAAAGAACTACTGTAGACATTAACCACTTTCTAACTGCCCTATAGCAGTTCTACAGCTATAGGGTGGCAGCTGTGTGCAGGATCACCTATATATATATATATATATATATATATGATGCGCGCACAGCGGCGGCGGACCACTTCTGCTGTGATTAGTCACCCGACACCCATCGATCATCGGTAAACAATACAGAATGGAGATCTGCCTATGTAAACAAGGCAGATCGCCATTCTAACAGGGGGAAGGGATGGATTCTGTGTTCCTGCAAAGCAGGGACTAGAATTAATTTCTACCCCTAGTAAAAGAAGCAGCACATACAGTACACATAAACACTGTGGGAAAAATTAGCTGCTCTGTGTCCTACATAACATAAAAACGGCAGCAGCTCCAAGTGCGAAAGAAACAAAAATATACAAGAATATAAGATATGAGAGCTATGCACTGTGAACAATTCTAATGAGTGACATAAATGGATAGGTGACAACATGTGAATCAACACTAATGGTTAATGAGTCCCAAGAATCAGCAACACAAGCAAAAGTCTTTGATAAGTATTGCTGATACACAATAAGCAAACACCAAGGGTTTGGAATCCTCCTTTTGTAGATGACAAGATCACACCAACATGCAAAGTGTATCCTCCACCACATAAAGTGCACGCTTACCAGCTACCACAAGCTGGATCGCTTGTGGCCAATACCCAGCGCCAGGGTCTTTGTCTCCCAAGATGGCAAACAGCGACTCAAACCAGAGCGACCTCCAAACGCCTCTTGCAAGCAGATGGACTTAGAATATCACAAGAGCTCAAAAGTATCCAAGGTCCTCAATTCCCGTGTTCATAATGACTGAAACATATGTCCATGTACAGTATAGTATGTAGGGCTGCAACCAAGGATTATTTTCATGGCCGATTAATCAGATAATAACCTTGCCCAACAGGAAACTCCCCTTCTTTTGAGCACCAAATGTGTATCAGCAATACTTACCAAAGACACAAACACTGGCTAGGCACACAGTTAACCCTTTGATCATCCTAGATGTTTAACACCTTCCCAGTCAGTGTCATTAGTACAGTGACAGGGCATATTTTTAGCACCGATCACTGTATTAGTGTCACTGGTTCCTGTAAAGTGTCAAAAGTGTCAGTTATTGTCGGATTGTCCACCGCAATATCGCAGTCCTGCTAAAAGTCGCTGATTGCCGCCATTACTAGTATAAAAAAAATTAATAAAAACTCCAGTTTGTAGACACTAAAACCTATCAATATACAGTGCCTTTCAAAAGTATTCACCCCCCTTGGCATTTTTTGTGTTTTGTTGCCTCACAACCTGGAATCAAAATGGATTGTTTGAGGATTTGCATAATTTAATTTACAGAACATGCCCACAACTTTGAAGATGTTTTTTTTTTTTTTTTATTGTGAAGCAAACAACAAATAGGACAAAATAACAGAAAAAGTCAATGTGCATAACTATTCACCCCCCTAAAGTCAATACTTTGTAGAGCCACCTTTTGCAGCTATCACATCTCCAAGTCGCTTTGGATAAGTCTCTATGAGCTTGCCACATTTTACCACTGGGATTTTTGCCCATTCCTCCTTGCAAAACTGCTCTAGCTCCTTCAAATTGGATGGTTTGCGCTTGTGCACAGCAATCTTTAAGTCTGACTACAGATTTTCTATTGGATTGAGGTCTGGGCTTTGACTAGGCCATTCCAACACATTTACATGTTTCCCCTTAAACCACTCAAGTGTTGCTTTAGCAGTGTGTTTGGGGTCATTGTCCTGCTGGAAGGTGAACCTCCGTCCTAGTCTCAAATCATACACAGAGTGGTACAGGTTTTACACAAGAATATCCCTGTATTTAGCACCATCCATCTTTCCCTCAACTCTGACCAGTTTCGCAGTCACGACTGCTGAAAAACATCCCCACAGCATGATGCTGCGACCACCATGTTTCACTGTGGGGATGGTGTTCTTTGGGTGATGTGATGTGTTGGGTTTGCGCCAGACATAGCACTTTCTTTGATGGCCAAAAAGTTCAATTTTAGTCTCATCAGACCTGAGCACCTTCCTCCATACATTTTGGGAGTCTCCCACATGCCTTTTCGTAAACTCAAAACGTGCCAATTTGTCTTTTGCTAAATATTTGGCTTTCCTCTGGCCACTCTGCCATAAAGCCCAACTCTATGGAGCATACAGCTTATTGTTGTGCTATGTACAGATACTCCAGTCTCTACTGTGGAACTCTGCAGCTCCTCCAGCGTTACCTTAGGTCTCTGTGCTGCCTTTCTGATTAATGCCCTCCTTGCCCAGTCAGTGAGTTTTGGTGTGCGGCCGTCTCTTGGCAGGTTTGCTGTTGTGCCATGTTCTTTCCATTTGGTTATGATAGATTTGATGGTGCTCCTAGGAATCATTAAAGATTTGGATATTTTTTTAATAACCTAACCCTGACTTTTACTTCTCAACAACATTGTCCCTTACTTGTTTGGAGAGTTCCTTGGTCTTCATGGCAGTGTTTGGTTAGTGGTGCCTCTTGCTTAGGTGGTGCAGCTTCTGGGGCCTTTCAAAAAGGTGTGTATATGTAATGACAGATCATGTGACACTTGGATTGCACACAGGTGGACATCATTTCACTAATTATGTGACTTCTGAAGGTAATTGGTTGCACCAGAGCTTTTTATGGGCTTCATAACAAAGGGGGTGAATACATACGCACATGCCAATTATCATTTTTTTATTTCTGAAAAATAGTTTTATGTATATATTTTTCTAATTTTACTTTACCAACTTAGACTATTGTGTTCTGATCCATCACATATAATTCAGATTAAAAAAACATTGAACTAAAGGCTGTAATGTAACAAAATAGGTAAAAAGGGGGGTTGAATATTTTTGCAAGGCACTGAAAGCTTACAGGGATTTTTTTTTACCAAGAAATGTAGCAGAATATATATGGGCCTAAATTTATAAGGAGATTAAGAAATTTGATTTTTAACCCCTTCCCGACCGGCGCACGCCGATGTATGTCGGCAGAATGGCACGGCTGGGCAAATGGACTTACAGGTACGTCCATGTGAATTCCCCGCCGTGCCATTGCGTGCGTGCCGGCCGGGAGCTCCGTGAGTCGGTCGGGGTTCCCGCGGACTCGATCGCCGTGAGAATATCCGCGATCGCCTCACGGAGAGGATGAATGGGGAGATGCTGATGTAAACAGCATCTCCCCGTTCTGCCTAGTGACAAGTGTCACTGATCACAGCTCCCATTCATCGGGAGCAGTGATCAGAGTAATGACACTGCTAGCCCATCCCCCTACAGTTAGTAATCACTCCCCTAGGACACACTTAACCCCTCCCCACCCCCTAGTGGTTAACCCCTTCACTGCCAGTGTCATTTACACAGTAATCAGTGCATTTTTAATCGCACTGATCGCTGCATAAATGACAACGGTCCCAAAAATGTGTCAAAAATGTCTGACATGTCTGCCATAACATCGCAGTCACAATAAAAATCGCTGATCGCCGCCATTACTAGTAAAAAAAAAAAATTATTAATAAAAATGCCATAAAACTATCCCCTATTTTGTAAACGCTATAACTTTTGTGCAAACCAATCAATACCACTTATTGCGATTTTTTTTTTTACCAAAAATATGTAGAAGAAAACGATCGGCCTAAACTGAGGAAAAAAAATGTTTTTTTATATATTTTTGGGGGATATTTATTATAGTAAAATGTAAAAAATAATGCGTTTTTTTCAAAATTGTCGCTCTTATTTTGTTTATAGCGCAAAAAATAAAAATCGCAGAGGCGATCAAATACCACCAAAAGAAAGCTCTATTTGTGGGGGAAAAAACGCTCTGGTCAGGAAGGGGGTAAAATCTTCCGGGGCTGAAGCGGTTAAAAAATGTTTTATTGCCTATATTTTGTAGCAAAAAGTAAAAAAATATTGTTTTTTTGTTTTCAAAATTGTCTGTCCTTTTTTAGCATTTATAGTGCAAAAAAATAAAAAACACAGTGCTGATTAAATACCACCAAAATAAAGCTCTATTTGTGAGAAAAAATGACACAAATTTTATTTGAATACAGTGTTGCATGACCACACAATAGTCAGTTATAGTACTGCAGTGTTGTATTGCAAATAGTGGCCTGGTCATTAAGGGGGGTAAATCTCCCGGAGGTCAAGTTTATAAAAACTGTAATGGGTGCAGTTATGTATTTATTTAAAAAATCATTACATTTATTTTAAAATCAACTAGTATAAGTACCTGGATTTTACCATCTTGTAATCCCTTGCACAGTGAAATGAGAGGAGAAGGGGCAGTACTTGGAGCCCATCAGATGTCCTTCATATAAATATATTGAAGGAACATAATGACGGGAAGAGAGAGCAGATAGATAAACTCATCAGTCTACTGCTGCTCCTTCGCTGTCCATTCACAGGCTGGGGGCTGGGAGGTGAACTAGCTGTGTTGCTTAGCTGCAGCAGAGAAATGTCAGGTTACCAGACTAGCTGTGCTATGTAGCAGAGTTGTGTAAGCCCTGGTTCACATTGATGCGATTTGGCATGCAATTTGACATGTCAAATCAGATGCCAAATTGGCGGCAACGCCACCATCCTAATCGGTGCTACGCCACATTTGCGGGGCTGCACCGGTTTCCAAAAGTAGTTTCTGTACTACTTTTGGCGATTTTGGGTGCGATTTACATTGACATCTGTGCAGAAACCCACATAGATGTCTCTGAAATCATCCCCAAAATCGGGACTGACATGCGGGAATGAAATCGTGCCAGTTCAGCTGAACTCACACAATTTAATTTCTGCATTCAGTGTGAACCTAGGCTAAGTCTCAGGACGAAATAGACAGAAATACAAAACAGATTTGATTAATTTCAATAGCCTATTAAGCCTTGTTTGCATTTATTAATACAAACCACTCTTTAAGAATACAAAGTAACACTTATTTTAACATAGGGCGATGATTAGAAAAAAAAAATGTTATGTCAAGGGAGGCTAATTAAACAAAGATCACTTTAAACTTCTACGCTGTAAGTTATATTTATGAAAAACAGACATTTTACTGCATTAATTAAGCAAATCGGGAAAACAGAAAACATTTACTGGAAATTAAAATTCAAGCCTTTCCTGTTTATGTTTCTTCTCTTTCCCTACATTGCAAATAATTGTGGTGATTGCAACATAAAACATAAACACTGACCGGTGTGTTAAAAAACTTATGTAAAATTGTGTTTGCTTTTGTATCTAACCTCAACATAAAACCAAATAGTCCTAAATCGTTTGGATCTGTTTATCCTGATGGAAAGATCTTGGTGATGCGTCCTTTCAGTGCAAGACCTCATGCTCAGGCCCCCAGCACAGGATAAGATAAGTATGCTGGGCGTTCCATACATCGCTGTGCCTTTAAGGAGGGATGGGCTCCCTCCAGGCAAACCTGCACTACACTATTTGCACATGTGTGCAAAAAAATCTCTGTTTTTAACATAAACAGTTAGACAGGGTCAATTTGGTTTGTTTGCAGGTCAGCTGGTAAGTGTGCAGGCAAATCTTTGTTAAGTGTGTTGGCCTTCCATGTCCACGCTACTGCAAAGTCTGTATATAGACTGGGGTGGTTACCACTTTTTAATGGAACATAACAGTGCCTAATTTGTATTAGAGCTTAATTTAAGGGTTCGATTAGCGGTAAGGGGTTCAGTGTTGGGGGGTTAAGTGTTAGAAGCTCTCTTTTGAAGTTAGGTTAAGGGTTAGGGAGGGTGATACTAAAGTCAACTTTATTTTTATTTTTTTTTAACAAAAAAGAGGTTATACTTACCTGCTCTGTGCAACAATAATGCACAGAAAGCTCCATTTCCTCCTCTTCTGGCAGTCCCTTCCAGCACTGACAGCTTGTCCTTCCTTCAGGTGCCTCCCTTAGCATGCTGGGTGCTGAGGAGGTACCTCTGCATGCACAGTTATCAGGCAGACTGTGTGTGTTCATAGCGACACAAAGTGACGGTAAACCATGCCTTCACTTCCTCCTCACAGGAGTTTGACTAAAGGCAGTTAAACTCCTATGGCTTTGCTGCCCTCAGTTTCTCCTGGGAAAGCAGGAAGTGAGGGTGGTGGTGCTGGAGTGGTGACATGGAGCTAGGTACGTGTTTAGTGACACAGGTGGGTAGGGCAGGTAGTGGGGAATTTTTTTTCTTTCCTTATTGCAAAGAATGCATTAAGGCAAAAAATGTATAGGCTTTAGTACTGTGGTAGGAAAGTGTGCCTTGTAAAGGCCTGATACCATTACATATCTTGATATATCTTTATTTACCTTTAAAGGATAAGTTCACCTTTCGTAATAGGTTACATGTCACACCCATATTCAGGGTGTAACTTGTTACGAGCGGACTGGCCCCACACCTCTCCAATCCCCATTGTGACAGCTAGCAGGGTTCTTCTCCCTCCCTGCTAGCTGTCACAATTTTGAAAAAAAAGTGCCTGAGTGGGACTCCATGTCAGTGATTGACAGGGCTCTGGGTATGGAAAACAACAAGGTCCGGCAGCCTTTGTGACTGTCAGCTTATAGTTTTCAATGGACTACCATGGCGATGTAGAGCGCCGTGGTAGTTCATTCATGCTTCCTGTCAGATTGTATCTGCTTACCCATGCAACTGTACAGCTCAATTGAAAAACAAACAGAAATCTTTAAGGGGGGGGGGAGTAAAACTAAAAAACTAAAATTATAAACCAGAATAATGTGGTTGCATAAGTGTGCACACCCTCTTCCCTCTTATAACTGGGGATCTAGCTGTGTTTGGAATTAATCACATTCAAACTCATGTTAAATAGGAGTCATTACACACCTGCCATCATTTAAAGTGCCTCTGATTACCCTAATTAAAGTTCAGCTGTTCTAGCAGGTGTTTCCTGACATTTTCTTAGTTGCATCCTATAGCAAAAGCCATGGTCTGCAGAGAGCTTCCAAAGCATCAGGGGGATCTCATTGTTAATATGTATCAGTCAGGAGAAGGGTACAAAAGAATTTCCAAGGCTATAGATATACCATTGAACACAGTGAAGACAGTCATCATCAACTGGAGAAAATACGCACAACAGTGACATTACCAAAAACTGGACGTCCCTCTAAAATTGATGAAAAGACGAGAAGAAAACTGGTCAGGGAGGCTGCCAAGAGGCCTACAGCAACATTAAGGAGCTGCAGGAATATCTGGCAAGTACTGGCTTTGTGGCACATGTGACAACAATCTCTCGTATGTCTTTGCTTACAAAGAAAAAAATCCAAGCTCGGCTACATTTTGCAAAAACACATCTGAAGTCTCCCAAAAGCATGTGGGAAAATGTGTTATGGTCTGGTGAAACCAAGGTGAACTTTTTGGCCATAATTCCAAAAGATATGTTAGGCCCAAAAACAACACTGCACATTTCCAAGAACACCATGCCCACAGTGAAGCATGGTAGTGGCAGCATCAGGTTTTGGGGCTGTTTTTCTTCAGCTGGAACAGGGGCCTTAGTCAAGGTAGAGGGAATTATGAACAGTTCCAAATACCAGTCAATATTGGCACAAAACCTTCAGGCTTCTGCTAGAAAGCTGAACATGAAGAGGAACTTAATCTTTCAGCATGACAACGAACCAAAGCATACATCCAAATCAACAAATTAATGGCTTCACCAGAAGAAGATTAAAGTTTTGGAATGGCCCAGACAGAGCCCAGACCTGAATCCGACTGAAAATCTGTGGGGTGATCTGAAGAGGGCTGTGCACAGAAGATGCCTTCGGAATCAAGTGTTTTTGCAAATAAGAGTGGGCAAATATTGCCAAGTCAAGATGTGCCATGCTGATAGACTCATATCCAAAAAGACTGAGTGCTATAATAAAATCAAAAGGTGCTTCAACAAAGCATTAGTTTAAAGAGGAAGTAAAGCCTCTGAAAAAAAAAAAATACACCCTGCAAGACAAAGGCATAATGAGCTAGTATGCATAGCATACTAGCTCATTATGAATTACTTACCTGAGATAGAAGCCCCCGATTCGGCCCTCATTTGCCTTCTCCGACGCCGCCATCTATCCCGGAGTGACTTCCGGGTACCGCGGCTCTGGTGCTGTGACTGGCCGGAGCTACGATGACGTCACTCCCGCGCATGCATGCTGGTGACGCCACTAACGGCATGATCGCCGTTAGAAAACGGCACGTTCAGTGCGCCTACGCCCAATGTCTACGGCGCATGTGCCGTAGACATTGGTACCGCTATTTCTGCAAATATCTCCTAAACCTTTTAGGTTTGGGAGATATTTCTTCCACCTACAGGTTAGCCTTATTCTAGGTTTACCTGTAGGTTAAAGTGGTTGTAAAGGGTTTACAACCACTTTAAGGGTGTGCACACTTATGCAACCATATTATTTTTATTTTTACTTCCCTCCACCTAAAAGATTTCAGTTTGTTGTTCATCTGAGTTGTACAGTGAATAGGCCACGCTAAGAGCCCATTCACACAGGGACGACTTGTCAGGCGACCTAGTCGCCTGACAAGTCGCCTCCCGTTCTGTGCTATGGAACCCTTCTAAGGGGAGCGACGCAAGTTGCTCCGACTTAGAAAAAGGTTCCTGTACGACTTCGGGGGCGACTTGGGGCGACTTGCATAGACTTCTATACAGAAGTCGTTTTGCAAGTCGCCCGGGCAGTCGTTTGCAGGTCGCCTCGCTGAGGCGACCTGCAAGTCGTGTTGCCCCTGTGTGAATGGGGTCTTAAGGTGGAAAAAGTTCTGAAATTATTTATCTTTGTCTCATTTTTTTACATCACAGAAATCTGATATTTTAACAGGAGTGTATAGACTTTCTATATATCCACTGTAGCGATCCATAGAACTCTTGCATCGATTTCACAAGCTGTGCAAAATTTACATAGCTAATTCCAATGTGTGTGACATATTTACAAAGTTCTTATTTGTGAAACTTTCCAAAGATGTCACTATGGCTGCAAGAAATTCATTAGGAAATAGTACCATATCTGATATAGGAAAACTGAAGGTAAATCAGACCTGTTTCATTTTGTTATAAATTTTGTTACATGAGGGCGCGTCCTAGCCGCTGACTGTGATGACGGCTCGGCTCTAGAGCTCCTCACCACACCTGGGTCTCCACAGCGGCTCACAGCCACAAAGACAGCTGACATCAACCCCAAAAGGGGTCACAGACATCGGACAGTGTCCAGGCTATGTCCCGCAAAAAGAACCAGGCACCGGGACCACGCCGTCTGACCGAATTTTTTATGCAGTCAGAGGGAAAGCACAACCAAGATGGCGCCTGGGAAAGCGGCCTCTCTCCTCCCCTGCCTCACACACAGGCACAAACTGCACAGCCTGCTCTGGATACAGACAACCTCGCTGACATGGAGAAAACCTCACAGCTCTAAGACAAATCCCCAGTGTCTGAGAGCAGCAGACTCTCCTGCATACTCCCCCAGAAACAGCCCTCTGCAAAGAAGCATCATTGGGCAGACCTGCCTGACAAACAAACACCTCTGCAGAATACACTGCACCATTAGCTGCCTTCCCAGCAGCTGACACCCCAGCCTCTAAAAGCACTATCAAGGCAATGCTGCACTCTCTGCAAGCTGATCTCCAGTAAGGATGAGCTCAGGCGTGTTCGCAAACAGCATGCGCAGAGCCTGCCAGGAAGTCGGCACTGCACAGTGCTAATCAGAGGCATTGAGACATTTCCTGATCTCTGCAGCCACACATTGGGACAATGTCTCACTGCTTGTGATTAGCACTCCGCAGTGCCGACTTCCTGGTGGGCTCTGCACATGCGGTTTACATTTTTCACTAATCTTTTGCATTGAATTTTTGTCACATTCTTATGTAGCAGCTGTTAATTTTTCTTCACTAATTGAGTTAACGCATAATATTCCCTATCCACATCTGCCACCCTGGATACCAAGCTCACTACCTTACTTGCTTATATAATCTTCCCTCAGCATAGCTCCACCTCAGCCTCTAATTAGGAACACTATATTGCAAGCCAACCTTGCTGATCAACCATTGTGTGTTTAGCTTTTGTGTGCAACTTGCTGTGTCTCCTACGTATGATTCCAGTTACCGATCTTGGCCTGTTCTCGACTATCCCTGTCTGTTGTGACCCTGACATTTGGCGTGTTCTATGTTTATCCTTGTCTGGTAGTTGCCCCGACCCTTGGATTATCCCTTTACTATCCTTGTTGTTCCAGCCTGCTGCTTCCTTCCTCTTTCTCCTGTAAGTTTACCGTGAGCGTGAGCTGTGAGACCTTGGGGGCCGCGACCTGGAGCCAGACTACAGCGCAGTCCATCCTCTCCACTAGAGGCTCTGGTGAACAACTTCTGGCTCTTAGACTCCGTGCCCTGGGGAATCTATGCTCTAGCTCCCAGTGGGACCTGTGTTGGTGCTCCCATGGACCTGCTTCCTGAACCTCCCAGAGTTCAATTCGCAGAGGTGCACTCCTGACTCCTACCTAGTGCATCTGTCACGTGGACTCAGGTGACCTGACACTGCTGGAGCCACCACAATTGGAGATATCCTACACAATGGAAATGTCTGCACCTTCCAAGATCTCCATAAAAAAAATAACATCCCTAACAAGGACTACTTCAAATATCGGTGCAGCCCAGATTTCACTTTTTGGAAGTATCGGTCACAAACGTATCCGATATTACCAATATTGCTTCAAGGGGTTAAACCGTACTGTTAATTAGAGAGGACGGTCAGCTTTATTGTAATGACAACTGATGCGGCTGTTATTACAAGCAGCAGGAAGGGATGTCCCCCCCACCACCTTCTGCCACTCGCCTGGGCTCTACCGTACTACCGGGAGGCCCAAGCAACCAGCCGGCACATCTACTGGCTGGCAGAAGACCCGAAAAAAGCCGATGCTTCGTTCGGGTCTCGGATCTAGTAACCCGGAAGCAATGTCATGACATCACTTCCTGAATTACTGGCATCTTAAAGGCGCCAGTGTACAAATAAAAATGTTAATTGTACAGAATATTGGCAGAGAATATCGGCTATCGGCCTGAGAGGTGGCCGAAATATCGGTATCGTAATGGCACAGAAAAAACGATATCGGTCGATCCCTACTAAATTTCTCAACATATCACACAACCTGGCACCAAGCTTCATGCTTCACCCTGAAAGCATCTAGGTGCCTTTCACACTGGTGAAACTGCACAAAAAATACTACACCATTGGTACTATACACCTACAAAATTATCCTGCTTCTCGCCCCTACATCCACCTGGCTTCTGGAGGAAATGTGGAGGCTCTGGATCTACAGTACCTTTCTGGTGGCTCCTTCCCTTTTGGCAATCTATTCAAACCCTTTTCAACAATCTTACAGACAATCCCACAAGGGTTGCACCCCCGCTAGCATTACTAGGAGTGGGACTAGAGGCTTGGGATATTCGTATAGCATGCTGTCCTCACCCACATCCTAATTGCAGCTAGACTTTCTATAACCAGAAATTGGAACAGCAACTCTCTGCCCTCTATTCAAATGGTCCACCAAATTTTCACCCAACATCTTCAGATGGAACGTATGTTCGGCAAAGCAAACCTGAGCCTACCCAAATTCCAGAAGAACTGGACTTCACCTGAATCCGTAGCCTGTTAATAACACTACCAATATACAAAATCCGATGATACTTGCCTCCTTGCTAACTCAAGTCCTCTTCTGCTCTCCATACCTAGTGGTTAAAGCTACCTCATACCCAACTCAATCTCTTCCCATACCCCCCCCCCCCCTCAATAGGAACAATCTCCCAGAGGACTGTGATCTAAAGCTCTTTGAATCTACTATAACGAGACTCTCCATGCTTTGTTTCTGTTATACATCCTCTGTTACATAACTAACAATTCTGGACTATCTTTGCGATAAATTCATGTACACATTTCCGTTAGGTATGTTATTCTGACATGCACCAACATTAGTTATTCGTGCGTGACACACACTTCTAAACACTATTAGAAAATCATGAATGTCTGCAGATAAAAAAAGCAGAAGAATTTTAGCAAGAATAAATTACAATGGTGCTTTTGCCAGTAACATAATTAAAATTAATAAAAGCTAAATAATATAACACAAGGTGCATACATTATTACTTTTTCACATAATGGGAATATACATAAAATACATACGTGACTATTCTTTACCGAGTATATTCTAAACATAGCAAGCCATACATTGATGTTTTGATCATTTAAGATATGCAAGTATGTATAAGTATGCAGTAAGTTATATGTATTCCCTTTCTGCAAATTTAGATCAGCTTTAAAATGGACAGAAGCAAGCTTTTTATGAATATTTCTTTGATGTGGGACATAAATACTATGCTACTTGGAAGACACTAAACAAACAAATTAACACCTCAATATTGTTGTAATATTAGAATATATCATGGAAGGGCGTGCATATGCTCACAGGGTATCTGCACAAGACTGCTGCAAACAACATACTATATTCCAATGCAGCAGAAAAAAAATACAAAGCTTGAGGCTGACACTTTTATGATAACTTGTAAAATAATGCATAAGAAAGCATAACAGGCATACATAGTTTGATGCAGAGCACTATTGTGTTAGCTGTTCTATGGTAGCTTGGAAATAATGCATACAATATGCAGCATGAGCAGGACACAGCAGTACCTCACAGGACGCTAAAGCACTCAGGCCATGTTATTTAATTTCTGTGGTAAACCAGAAGTATAATTTACAATGTTTGTGTCTGATTGATGTCACATGCCTTCCATTTTCTCATTTGGAATACATAGCATGTAACCCATATGGACATATATAGAGCAATAAAAGGTATACAAGAAACCAGCAAAATGACCCCCCACTCAGATAGACTATGTAAGAATTTCTATTTTACATGCTAGGTTTTTAGAAATAGTACTTTAACAAGCTAATTTGTATATATGAGAAAAAGTAGTACACAAGAAATAAATACAAAAAGATAAAGGTCAGTTCTATCAAATATTAAGCATACACAGGCCAAAAGAAAACAATATTTATTTACCATAGCTCCAGCCATCTCTGAGTGATGGTACCGATCCATACTGTCCTATTCGGTAGCTGTCCTAAATTTGTGTGATGTATCTAGAATATGGAAGGTCTAGTCATGCCCCGAGTTTCCATTCCTTGTAATTTTCTATTTTTGGGCTAAAACTTTAATAATCTGCATTAAAGCCCACATCCAGATAAAACTATTTTTTTTAAGTTATGGATATAGTGGTGAAGGATTATAACCGTGTTGGATTTTTAATAGGATTTTTGAGTCCACTGAGGAAACTTACCCTATTTAATGCCTTCAGAACAAGAAATGGAAACACAGACAGCGATAAACACAATATTTGTAGTAGAATGGGAAAGTTTGAGTCCTCTGTCAAGTTTTTGCTGCCTGTGCCCCTATTGAGGAGGTTTTCTTTTACTTCCTGTCCTGGTTATACTTGTCAGAGGAAATAAGGAGAAATTTCCTTAATGGTTCTGTAGATTTGTGCGCCATACTAGATTATACAATATTGGGTAGGGTGCTATTGCAACCAATGAATGGCCACACCAATACTTTATGGTAATGTCCATTATGGTACATCAATACATTATATGTGAATGACAAGCCACTAATACATTAAGGCCTCATGCACACTAGCCGTCATAATAATGTTAGAAAAACGCCAGTAGCTTTGCAGTGAGTTTTTCAACGTTTTTCAATGTTTTTGCAATAGCGCTTTTACCTTTTATTAGCGTTTTTTCCTCGTTAGCGTTTTTAGCGTTTTTTCTTCTTAAAAAAATATTTTTTTTTTTCTTTCAATGGATTAAAAAAAATGCTGGTGAGCTGTGTTTTTTGAGCATTTATCAGCGTTTTTTGACGTTACAGTGTTTTTACAGCTGAAAACAACTGAAAAACTCCTCTCAGAACCCACTAGTTTTGGGGTTTTTTTAAAGCCAAAAAACGCCCCAGCCAAAAACTGCTGATAACAGCCTAGGTGTGCATTGACACATAGGATAACATGATGGGGAGTTTATTGACTGTAGAAAAAAACACCTGAAGCCAAAACAGCTGCTGTAAAAACGTCCAAAAACGTCCAGTGTGCATGAGGCCTAAAGTGTAGGCACTTTAATGAAGGCACACCAATACATTTTAGCACTGTCCATGGTGGGCTACCAGCACATTAAAGTGTAGCACTTGTTGGCACCAATACATTATAATGCTGTCCATGATGGTATACCCGTACATTATACTGTAATGTTGTCAATGAGCCAGTGCTACATCATAGAGTTGTCCTTGCCTGTACATCATCACAGCCCAAACTTTGGCCTAGACTTGTGTCAGGTCAGTTTTTACCGTGTGTGCTCTCCCCGTGGAGGTTTCCACTGACTTCCAATCACAGTAACAATGGCCAGTGAAGCACTAGGTGAGGAGGAATCACGCCAACAAAGACATATAAACCAACACAAACATTTCTGCAGTAGGGGAAAGAGACCTTTGTAAGGTGTGTCAGCTCTTATTTCTAGTCCCGGTATTGCTGGTCACAAAAAGTGATGGTAAATGTACCCAACAAGGACACAGAAAGCAATCAAAACTGGAAAGAGGTTCCAACACATTCTTACTTTACGGAAAAACATTATTGTCTAGAATTACACTTACAAGGGGATGTATAGTGTTTTTGTTCATATTTGGAAAAAAGCCTATTTACAGTCTTTAGATAAAGCTAAAAATATACACACACAAGTGAAGGAAAAATAACTGTGACCCCCCCCCCCTATTTTTGGCAAGATGCATGGGAGAGACAGTGCACCTGCTTGTGCCATTGTCTCTCTTTAGATATTGGATCAGACAGAGAGTGGATGAGAAACAAAGAAAAGCAATAAAAACTTTCCCCAGCAACTTTCTAAAAAGCCAGCAAAAAAAATGGCTAAACTATTTTAACTACTCAGGTTAAAAACTAACTCTTTCTGCATCCATTTGCAAATACATGCAAAGACAGCTAGTGTCCAACGTATATAATAAATGCATGAATTGAGCATGTTACCAGGAGACTGCCCTTGCCTTTTTTTCCTTTTTAAATCAGATGTTATTTGTAAGTACTTTGGTATAAGTACAAAAACACAACAACTCAAACATGACTTAAAGTGGAGGGCCACCCTGTAAATAGAAATGCCACCAAAAATCCTAAAAAAATTAAAAAAAACATTTGGGAAAAAAAAAAAAATTTATACTTACCTAAACCCTTGTTGCTAGTCAGTCTTCCTAATCTGCCTCTTCCTATTCCACGGCGCGTTCTTCTCCTCGGTGAGCGGCCCCGTTGTCTTCTGGGAACTGTGTGTGTTCCCAGAACACCACGGGGCCATTCACAGATCGCAGAGCCGCTCGCGCGTGCGCAGTAGGAAACTGGCAGTGAAGCCGCAAGGCTCCACTGCCTGTTTCCCTTACCTAGGATGGCAGTGCCGGGACCCGAGAGCCGAGGGACGGGTCGGCCTCAGGCGGCCGACATCGTGGGCACCCAGGACAGGTAAGTCTACTTATTCTACAGTGTTTGTAGCTGCTGACTTAAAATTTTTTTTTTAGGTGGCCGGAATCCCGCTTTAAGCTGGCCATACATTATACAATTTTCTTATTCAATTACCTTTAGATTTACCTTCAACTATGTAGTGCAATGGCCTGCCTGATTGCATAGACATTGAAAGTGTTTGGGTTTGACATCATATTATATGGTTTTGATAAATCTAAAGAAAAATTGTATAATGTAAGGCCAGCCTTACAGGCAATTACAGTCCAGTAGAGCTCCAGGGCATGAAGTAAACCGTACAGGGTTGCATAACATCACAGCCTGCTTGGTAGGATTACACAGTTCACAAAGTTAAAGTAGAGATCTGAAGGATCTCTACCTTGACTTTACTAGTGTGACCAGATACGGTCAAATTTTCGTGTGGCCTGAAAATAAGTGTGTTGCTCAAACGTTATGCACCTATCAAAGTGATTGTAAATGATCACCTTGTAAAATGACCCATTCAATTTAAAATTGAAATGAAAGGCAAAACATTTGTGTATAGATATAAAAAAAACAAAAAACAAAATTATAAATACCTTTTTTTACCTTATTTATAAGTGATCACATTTCCTCGGTTCTCAGCTGCATATGAGCTAGGGCTGTGATGGCAAACTTTGGCACCCCAGATGTTTTGGAACTATATTTCCCATGATGCTCGACTACACTGCAGAGTGCATGAGCATCATGGGAAATGTAGTTCCAAAACATCTGGGGTGCCAAGGTTCGCCATCACTGAGCTAGGGGGAGGAGGGGGGTGTCAGGACAAGTTTGATGATTGGAGGAGAGCACACTGAGTTCCCAGCACAGCTAGAAAACTGACCACAGTGTGCTTTCCTGCTTAGTGTGGTCAATTTTTAATAGGAAAGCAAGGAGACGGACAGGAACACCAGGAATTTCACACAAAGGAAGTGATACAAAGAGAAGAGGATACTTTCTCATACAAGTACACGGTACAGCAGGCAGATATCAGGAATATGTTGGGATAAACGCTTTAAGCTCTAGTAACCATTCTGCCATGGTAGGGGGTGTCACACAGACCCATTTAATAGCTAAGAGTCTGTGCACAAACAATGATCAGGAGACGGCCAGGGATTCAAATTTATCCAAAGAGGAAGAATGAAAGCTACCCATCACTTTATTATTAATATCGATAATGTCGGACCAGCATCTTTTAAATTTAGGGTATCACCATAAGAAATAAATTAGATTACCCTGGGGTTGATTTACAGCAGTTGGAATTAGGGCATAGGCCAAAATAATGAAAAAAGTCTGCCATCCCCTTCTTAAAGGATACCTGAAATAAAATGTTGCTTAATAGCATCTGAAGACTTCACAAGTGTTTTGGCACAAAATACTGTATTTATAGGCGTATAACACGCACCCTAATTTTAAGAGGGACGTTTCAGAAAAAAAAAATTGAATTTTAAATAACGGACTTTGAAGCAAAATAAGAGTCCGTTCCCATTAATACAGCCTGATCAGTGTCCATCTGCAGCCCCACCATTGCCTATTACTGAAGTCTGATCAGTGCCCATTTGCAGCCTTGCCATTGTCCATCATTGCAGCCTGCTCAGTGCCCATCTGCAGCCTTGCTATTGCCCATCATTGCAGCCTGCTCAATGCCCACCTGCAGCCTTGCCATTGCCCATCATCATTATTGCTATTGCCCATCATTGCAGCCTGCTCAGTGCCCATCTGCAGCCACACCAGTGCCTGGTAATGTAGCCAGTGCGGATGTAGACAGAGCCAGACCTTCTGTGTACTTGGCTCAGCTTGGCACGCAATCCGGAACATGTGACATGCTAGGAGCCGTCCAGGAGGCGGGACTGGGTGTGACTGCGAGCCGAGCTGAGCTGAGCTGAGCTGAGCCGAGTACACAGGAGATCCCGGCTCTGTCTTATCTGGCGTCGCTCGTCCCCTCCTTCCCCTCCGAGGCAATACTATGTTGGCGTATAACACACACCTATGATTTTCTCCCTATTTTCAGGGGAGAAAGGTGCGTGTTATACGCCGATAATTTTTTGCACATATACTTTTTTTAAAAATTTCTTTTTATTGAGATTTTTCCGATAGTGTAGTGTACAACTGGGTGCGTCAAGTGACCCTTCCCCAGTGAAACTTGGCCTCGCAGGGCCTTGAAACAACTAAACCTAACAGATACAAACTAGGCCTACCCTATACCCTCTCCACTTCCTCCCCCCCCCTCCCCCCTCCCAGAAACCTGTCACAGCTCAGGGACATTTCTTATCAGGCTAATTGTTTAGTCTTGCATTTCACATTTTTACATTCTTGCATTTGTGCGTTCACATTAACTTCCACCTTCTTGTCTGTTTCCTTGTTTCAGACTTCCCTTCCCACTTGTACGTATAGTACACTGAGCCTTTACATTTTGTCTTTTGAATTTCATACCATCCAAATGTGTAAGCCATGGAGTAGATCACTTATCCCACCGTATTACTAGATTCCCACCAAACCTTCCATATTTTGTCGAATTTTTTCTCACACCCCCTTGCTCTATATGTTGTCTTGTAAAACGGGAGCATATTGTTGACTAACTGTTTCCAAAACCTGCCCTCTGGAGCATTCTTGTTTTTCCATTTAAGGAGGATCGCTTTTTTCCCATAGAATAGGAGGATGGTTATTAGCGTTCTTAATGCCCTGGTTGGAACCAGGTCTTCTACCAGCCCCAATAAGCAAACCTTTACTGTTACTGGGATGGGAACTGTGATCAGGTCTGAGATGCACTGTGTGATTTCCTTCCAGTATATTTGAATATTTGGGCATGACCAAATTTGCACATATACTTAATAGAGAAAAACTATTTTGGATGTCGTCCTGAGTGCTGACAACCCCTTTCCTTATTCTGGTATGTTGGAGGTGTCAGCAGCCTCAAGGTCTGACCCCCGGGTGGAGCTTTTATGTGGAAAGATTGCAGCGCCTATACACCTGTTACTCTTCTAGTCCCACAATTGTCACAGAACAAATTTCCCCACTGGAAGATTTGCTTTCCTGTGATAAATAAAAGAAAAAATGGAATTTCCCTTTGCTTTCTGTTATGGCTATATTGGTCTTCAAAACAGAGGAGAGGTAAATCTCACCAGTGGGGAAAAAAACAACAGACCACCACTACAAAACGAACAAAAATGTTGGGCTTTATGAACACTTTTATCACAAAAAACCTGAAATTGAAGAAACTAATAGAATACATTACCAATGAATTCTTCTAGTACAAATTACAAAATCTTAACACCTTAACATCATTAAAACTGTTTCAGTAATAGTTGGGGTAGGAATGGGATAAAGCATGATAAAATTATGAAAAAGGAATATGATAAATTATTTAAAAAAAGTATTCAGTGACTACAACAGTAATATGAATGCCACTGGAGTTGGTTAATGCATTTAGGCAAACATTTTTAAATAATGCTTGTGTCTATAAATAATTATATTATTGTTTTTAAAATGGTAGACAGCGTAGCAAGCAAGATATCTTATGTTGTAATTTTTTGAGAAAAATTACAGGAAGAAAAAGAAAAGTATCTGATATTTGTTGTAAACCTTCAGGGATTAGGGGTTTAAAAAATACTGGCACTAAACTTTACAGAATTATAGGCTAAAGTAATATTAAGTGATGTTTCCAAAACCACAACCATTAACTCTATATAAAACCCTGATGAGAAGTAATAACTTGATTTCCAGGAAAATATTAGCATGTCCTTTAACTAACACACCTATCAACACTAAATATTCGGCAAATCATTAACCTACATATAATGAAATAGGCATGAAACAGCCAGTCATCCGGTTGCTAAGTAAGGGTTTGTGGCATGCACATAAATCTTACATTTATTTAACTTGTTTCCAAATTAGTTTTGGGCTATATGCAGTAGGTTTACTTGGTGTAACTAATCTCAAGGTACTTCAGCCTATAGCAGTGAAAAATGGATGACACATACAGTACACAATTTAAATAATACATATGTGAGAACAATAAAGAGTTCAATTTGCAGAGTAATATTTTTAACCATTCAGTTCCATGGCCTGACATTACAATTATATTGGTATTATTTTTTCTCATGGTATGTTGTAAATGTGCATACAGAAATTAGATGATAGTCTACCTATCTGGCAGTTTTCAGCTGGCTTGGGCAATGGCAGCCTCAGACAGCGCCACGTGACCAACCTCAACATTTATGGCTCCCAAAAATTTGTCTTTGGTTTTAGCTTGTATAGGACATTTTCGACATGAAAGTGTATTTTGCCTATATTGACTATTATACATTACCCACTTCCAGACCAGCGACGTACGCACACATCACTGGACTTCAAGTGGTTATACCGGGATGATGCCTGCAGCTGCAGTACCATTTTTTAGAGCCATCAGCTCCCTTGTAAAAGCAATCCTATCGGCTAACTAGCCACTAGACTGCTTTTACAAGCAGCCAGAGGGGACGTCACCTGCCTTCCCTGGCTTTCTCTGGCTCTCCAGTCCCACCAGGAAACCCGAGCGACCAACCAGCGCTTCCGCCAGCTGGTCAGAGAGCCGAAAAAAGCCCGGATCAGCTTTGATCAGCTCTTGGCCATGGTAACCCAGAAGCGATGACCTGAAATCACATCCAGTTTACCCGGATGTCAATGGCGCCTTTTTTATTTTGTTAATATGTTTATTAAGAATTTTCATTCAAAGGAAAAACAATTATATAAAAGTATTACAAACACAAGTCATGTATCCATGAAGGCTCGAAGACAAATAACATAGCCTTCGCAGAGTAGAACAAAAATAACAGTAATATAGAATCAGCCTTGATAACACTGCTAAAAGTCAGAACAATCATGGTTAACTGATAATAGTGCATCTGGCATAACCAAAGAAACAACCTGGGAGAGGAAACGAGTAGACATTCTAACCAGATAGGGGAAAAGAGACTATTAGGGTTAATACCAAGTACACATTTCAACTGCGCCATTTAAAAGAAAATCAAAAGCATTGTTTTTTTTTTAAATAACAAACATTTCATACTTACCTCCACTGTGCAGTTTGTTTTGCACAGAGTGGCCCCAGGTCCCCCTCTTCTGGGGTCCCTCAGTGACGCGCTCCCAAGTCCTGCATCTGTGCCCATTCACACAGATGTAATTTTAAGTAATTTTCTAGCAAAAAATACTGACTGTTACATGTAAACACAAAGTACCAGAAAAGCCTTGGTCTAGAAGTGTTACAAAATGGCATGTCTTCCAGTTAGGTCACCTATCTATCTACAAAGTACAGACTGCTCTCACCCACAAAAATGACTGTGCTAGCACATTTTACAAGTTTTTTACAAGTTTACAAAATGGCATGTCTTCCAGTTAGGTCACCTATCTATCTACAAAGTACAGACTGCTCTCACCCACAAAAATGACTGTGCTAGCACATTTTACAAGTTTTTTACAAGTTTACAAAATGGCATGTCTTCCAGTTAGGTCACCTATCTATCTACAAAGTACAGACTGCTCTCACTCACAAAAATGACTGTGCTAGCACATTTTACAAGTTTAAATTTATATTCATTATTCATATCTTTAACATTCACAGTTCTTTATAATGGTGTGTAATGGCAATTAATTTACTTCCATGACCAATCAAATGCACATATAAGCAATGCCACTGGACTTAAAAAAAAAAAAAAAATAGAAAATATAATTAAAAGCACACGAAATATTATGCTAAAGAAAATCTTTCCTTCATCAATTTTAAACAAGTTCTACCATCTAAACACTGTTGCTTCACTATCATATTCCCTTTGTAGTTTACTGGTGGCATGCCATTTGTTCTGTTTAGAGCCTTTATCCAGTCAAAAACATTTTGAAATTGATTAGATTTGCTTTACAGTCCTCAGAGAGCAATCACAAGAAGAAGACTAGAAGGCTGTTTTACTGTCTGTTCCATCAGCTGTGACCATGCTGATTAAACTACCTAGCATATATTATTCAAACAAATTCAGAACAATATGAAGCAGCTGTGCATACCAAAGACATCGCTTTTCACCTCCAGAACATGGAAATATGCAGATAAAGCACGAATTACATAAATATAAATCACCTACAAAAATGTACACAGCTGTAGTTTTTGGTGCTTTTTAGGCTAAAAAAATACTATCTGAGATACATTTGATGTGAATTCCTTATTGAATGAAGGCTTTTGAGGAAAAAAATGTTCAAAGTTAAAGTTAAACCCTAAAGCTTGGTGTAACAAACAACTGCAAAGGTTTTCTCATTGTAATGAACTATTTCCATTATTTGTTTGCATCTCAAAGCTGCTGATCTTCTACAGCTTCTTTCAGCCACTTTCTATCTACATGAACTCACTGCAGCATTGGCTGTAAATTATAGCACTCTATTGGCTTCCTGAAAGTGACAATGATAGCCCATAAGCTGTAAGTGACAATTCTGTGAGTGGCAATGTCCCCCTATGGAAGTACCTGAGCAAGGACTTTCATAGCAATATTTAAACAGGCTGAAAACAACTTTTGGAGTTTTTTTTAAACATTAAACATTAGCTTTGGTTAGGATCTACTTTGAAGTGGAACTCAATGAAAATCTTGATTTATATATATATTTTTTCATTTAGATATATTAGGGAAGGGTTAGACTATAAATCTGTTATTGCTGCCTGTGTCCCTAATGGGTACAAAGACCCTCACTTCCAGATACAACTAATGGAATGTCTCTAGGACAGGAAGTGTGAAAAATTCACCAATCTGGAATGCAAACAGCAATTAATACTCAAAAAAGGTTATAAACCTTCCCCAGCCTGTTGAAAAGTGTTTTTGCTGCTGTTTGTATTGGATAGATTTTCCCTTATTGCCTATTTTGGTGAACAAAGACACTAGAAGGGAGACAAACAATAAATACCTAGTAGATGTTTAATGCCTTCCCCACTTTAGAAACACAAAGAAAAAAAATTTGACTGGTATTTCATTTTAAACCACACAATAAAGAGTTTTCAGCACACAATACAAATGCTTTTAAAGTGGGTTCAACCACAAAGAAAAGTAGAGTCACCTTCTCAGTCATATGTGATAGATACAACCTACTACATTCCAGAACACTCAAAACCTTTGTTAATTTTTTATTTTATTTTACGGGAAAAGTCTGCCACCTTTACTGAAAGAAAAAGACATTTTAACCTGAGTTGAACACATATTCTCTTTATGTAAGGTCCACTATTTGCTCCTTGGGCAACTTATTTAATTATAACAGGTGAAAACTTTCGTAACTCTATGTTTTCTGAAAGGCCTGTGACACGTGGTAACCTCTAAGTCACATATACAAATAATAAACCGCTTTGTAGCACAATGCACATTGCTACTTTATAACATAAAAATAATAGGTTTCAACCTTATCTTCTGCATAGTTGTTAAGATTATAATTACATAATAACAATCAAGAACAGTCAAGAGAATAGAGCAGCAAAAGCTTTGGTATGATATAATTGCCTTGTCAGAAGACAAGTGAAATATTAAAATACAGTAAACTATAGTAAAATATTGAGGCCACAATGGAAGGTGAAACAAAAACTCAAGTGAAGATTTAGGCTGAATTAACACTATTTGCGGAGCGGCTCACAGCAGATGGTCCGGTGAGTCCTTGTTCTCTGTTTCAGGGGCGAATCAGGTCCAAATTTTTGTCTGAATTCGGACCTGAAACGGATCCAAAGATGCACAGGACCCTTCTGCAGTGCACTCTGTGGCCGCCCCGGATATGTGTGAACTGGCTCCATTGAGAGCTGGTCACACTCTCCTGTCATGCGAATTGGATGCGGTGAAACCCATATCCAATTTGCATAAGTGTAAACCCAGCCTTACTGCTACAATGACAAGAAGCTTGGGTTTGTATCTATTGAAACTGAATATTTTACTGAATTTGGCATTTAAGATGATACATGATAATTAGATAATAAACTGAATTTTATAAATTACTGAACATTTGTCTATTTCCTACCAAATAAATAAATAAAAATACAGAGGCATAACTGATAAACACAATCCAATTCTTATTTTTGACTCTGGCTCATTTCTTGAGGTTGAAATAGCTGCATAATTTAATAAACATAAATAACATTTAGTGTCCGTTATGCCTTTGTGCAAAGAATTAGCGATCACTGACCCCTAAATGCCCACTTCCTGCTTCTTTAAATGCCATATTGCTGAGTAAAAATGCTGTTTTAAATTTAACGTAATGAATTAGGTCTTACAGGGGGCCATTTACTATAGCGAATTAGCGCTAAAACGGTATTCACTATAGCGCTGGTAAAGATTACTCCCAAAATCGAGTTTACTATAGTTCCCTGAAAACAACTAGCGCCCAAACCCTTACTGAAAACCTGAACTAGTGCACATGGAAATAATGTTTAGAGCATGATATAATTGCCTAAATGGTAATGAAATATGCGGTATATTGTTTAACCACTTCAGCCCCGGAAGAATTTACCCCCTTACTGACCAGAGCACTTTTTGCGATTCGGCACTGCGTCGCTTTAACTGACAACTGTGCGGTTATGCGACATGACTTCCAAACAATATTGATGTCCTTTTTTTCCCACAAATAGAGCTTTCTTTTGGTGGTATTTGATTACCTCTGCGGTTTTTATTTTTTGCGCTATAAACAAAAAAATAGCGACAATTTTGAAAAAAACATAATATTTTTTTACTTTTTGCTATAATAAATATCCCCCAAAAATATATAAAAAAAACATTTTTTTTCCTCAGTTTAGGCTGATACGTATTCTTCGACATATTTTTGGTAAAAAAAAAAATTGCAATAAGCGTTTATTGATTGGTTTGCGCAAAAGTTATAGCGTCTGCAAAATAGGGGATAGTTTTATGGCATTTTTATTAATAATTTCTTTTTTACTAGTAATGGCGGCGATCAGCGATTTTTATCGTGACTGCGACATTATTGCGAAAACATCGGACAATTTTGACACATTTTTGGGACCATTGGCATTAATACAGCGATCAATGCTATAAAATTGTATTGATTACTGTAAAAATGTCACTGGCAGTGAAGGGGTTAACCACTAGGGGGCGGGGAGGGGTTAAGTGTGTCCTGGGCAGTGATTGTAACTGTGGGGGGGGGCTAGCAGTGACATGACACTAATCGCAGCCCCTGATGATAGGGAGCAGACGATTGGTGTCCTGTCACTAGGCAGAACGGGGAGATGCTGTTTACATCGGCATCTCCCCGTTCTTTAGCTCAGTGACACGATCGCGGGTATCCCAGCGGCGACCGAGTCTGCGGGTCCCGCGGGCATGGTCACAGAGCTCGCGACAGGTGCACGGGCGTGCCTGCACGCCAGGAAATTCAAAGTAGCGTACAGGTGCGTTACTTTGCCCAGCCGTGCCATTCTGCCGACGTAAAGGTGCTGACAGCGGTCGGCAAGTGGTTAATGATAATCTGCTTTAAAAATGTGTGAAAAAATCATTTCTACATTGAAATATATTTAAAGTCTGAGAAGAGATAAATTTCCTGTCTCTGCACAACTAGGTGCCAACACAACTGAGCATGCTCAGACCTGCAAACAGCTCTCATTTTAGCTCCTATGGCTTTTTTACAGGGTGCTATAGTAAATACCAAAATTAGCACTTGGCTAAAATGCGTTTCTGAGAATGAAAATTGGCGCTATTATAGTCCAATGCAAGTTTCAGCCATTGATTCTAATGGTACAATTGTAACTTCCCTTAATAAATACTTTTGATGTTGAGATGAAATGTATCTTTCTCTGAAATAAATGTTCCTTGTAACAATGTTGCTGCTTCTATTTTGTTTTTTCTCATCTATTTTGTTTTTAAGAATGCTAGAATGTGGAATGTTTTGATAAAATATATTTTTCTATGTCACTTTCACTTGTTACTCTCCATCTCACAACAATCTTTACCCAAACTCACACAGGTGACTTTACAAACCACAAACAATACCATTGCTGATGCTTGTGTGCTTTTTATTATTTCCAAAAAATCATATTTTTAGCCCAAAAAATGTTATATGTGTACCAACATCAGAAATCGAAATGTAATTCCCAAAAATTACAGGGTAACAAAACTATTCTACACTCACCCACCAAACATAACAGAATAAATCAAGCAGAATAACGCTTGAGTAATGTAATGTGATGTGTTGCCCGTCCATTATGAAAGTAAAGCTGTGTCCACTCTAAGGTTTAGACACATTTTAGATTGTATGCTATGAGCAGGGCCCTTAAAACCCAATTGCTAACTGTTTTGTAGCACCATATATCCTGTTTAATATATATTTTTTATGCTAGTAAATGTACATAATTTTGTTTCTGCTGAAAAAATAAAAGTACGTCATTGAGCTTGTTGTTTTTTCTTTTTTCTTTTTAAATTCGTTTTGGGGAAGGTGGTTTTGGGGAACTGCAATATCTGACTTATACCCATAGAAATTATAGTATATAATTGTGCACCAAAAAAAAAAATCTCTTCAGCACACCTGCAAGTAAATGATAAAGGTGTTTAGGTGAAATGTCTTTGTATATAACAGCTGTGGAGAATTGCAGTTAATGAATTCACCTGGTGGATAGGCTGTGTTTGTACGTGTCAGCCCTGGTTGACATTGATGCGATTTGGCATGCAATTTGACACTTCAAATTGCATGCCAAATCGACAGCAATTGTAATTCACCTGCTGCAGACCCAGGGACACATTTCTTATAAAACTCCCTTAAGTTTGCCTTTAAATATCGTTATTTGTAGAAATACAGATTTGCACATCTGCAAATAAATGAAAATAAAAAATACTAATCGTGGTTGCGATCAAATATTTGCAGCTGCGATCAAAAGAGCGTGGTTTCACCTTCTGACCCAGAAATTAGTCATTGTATTGCCCGGAAGTGCCTGTGCTGGTCAGGATCTCTATCTAGGTGGACATGGTGAGGTCCCTCTTTAGCAAATAGGAGGCGCTGCTCATTCTCCGGGTAAGTGTAGGATATGTACTTGTGCTTACTCAATGTGGGGGTGGATGTGATAGATTGGTGTGAGTGGGGTTCATTGATTTGTTTGGCATCACCACACATTTGCTTCTGGCCCATGTGCACACATCACTTCTTGCATTTGTTCTGCTAATGTAAATCAGTAAGAACTATGCAAATATAATCCTTTTATATAAATATATATATATATATATATATATATATATATATATATATATATATATATATATATATGGCTTGTTTCACACTTGGGTGACTTTTCCAGCAAATTTGGACCTCCAAGTTGTATGACAAGTTGTACCCCATGATTCTTAATGATAACCATTCATATCTGTGCTACTTCAAGTCGCACCAACTTCAAAGTAGTCTCTGTACTACTTTGGTATGACTTTCATGTGACTTGAGGTACATAGGTCACTATATTATCCAGGCATTCCCAGAAGTTGGGGCCAAGTTGTAGCGGCAAAGTGGCAGCAAAATAATGTGACTTTCAGTCGCAGCAGTGTGAATGAGATTCATAGATAATATCTTTGAATTTGACCCTATTGTCACTTGTGCATCCTGAAAGTGGGGCAAATTTGTCCCTGCACCACCTTGGTTTGACTGATGCGATTTGAGGTCCATACACCACAAGATTACACAGGCATTGCTTCTTATCACAGCAAAGCTGTGCAATTTTAAGGTCACACAAGTGCAAATAGGGCCTACTTCAAAGGTGTTATCAATTAATCTCATTAGGTTACTTTCACACTTGGGTGACTTTTCCTGCAGCTTTGGACCTCAGAGTCGCATGAAAAGTTGCACCCCATGATTTCCAATCATATCTATGCAACTTCACCCATGTTCACATAGCTCTGAATTGACATGTCAAATTGCAGGCCAAATCGGTGCCTATTGGCGGCAATGAAACTGTCCGAATTGGTGCGACGCCACACCAATTCCCAAAAGTAGTTCTTGCACCACTTTGGGCGATTTCAGGGGGTGATTTCTTACCTCCCAACTTTTTGAGATTGGTATAAGGGACACCTATTAGCAAAAGTATTTAGGCATAGGACACACCCCCCTAAAACACCTCCTTAACCCACTTGCCGCCCGCCCACCATCAAATGACGGCTGGGCGGTGCGGCTCTCGCTCTGGGTGGACATCATATGACGAATGACCGTTCTCGCGGCCGCGGCTCTTTAACCATGTGATAGGCTGTGTCCAATGACAGCCAGTCACATGTAAACACGGAGATGCCAGTAATCGGCGCTCCTCACCTCACACTGACAGAGTGTGAGGAGATGAGAGCCAATCAGCAACATCTCCTCACAGAGCACAGCTAGGTATGTAATCAGGGCACTGATCATCAGTGTCCTGATTACAATTAAGTGCCACCAATGAGTGCCCACTACTGCCAGCAATCAGTAACCACCATTGCCAGAAATCAGTGCCAACCAGTGTTCACAAGTGCCAGCAATCAGTGCCCAAAAGTGCCAGCAATCAGTGGCCATTAGTGATGCCAGTCAGTGCTGGCTATCAGTGCTACCCACCAATGCCCATCACTGTTGCCCATGAATGCTTATCGCTGCTGCCCATGAATGCTTATCACTGCTGCCCATCAATGCCACTCATCAATGCCTATCAGTGCCGCCTATCTGTGCCCACCAGTGCCGCCTATCAGTGCCCAGTGCCCATCAGTGCTGGCCATCAGTGCTCATCAGTGCCACCTATCAGTGCCCATAAGTGTCACCTCATCAGTCATGTCATATTCGTGCCTCCTCATCAATGCCACCTAATCAGTGCCCATAGGTGCCACCTCATCAGTGCTCATCAGTGCTGCCTCATCAGCACTCCTCAGTGAAGGAGAAAAATTACTTATTTACATAATTTACTAACAGAAACTAAGAAAAACTTTTTTTTTTTCAAAATTTTTGGTCATTTTTTTTGTTTTTTAGGAAAAAATAAAAAGCCCAGGAGTGATTAAAGTGGAGTTCCACCCCCCAAAAAAAAAATTAGTAAAGTGCTTAAAAAAAATAAAAAAAAAACATTTGGAGAAAAATTTTTTTTTTTTTTACTCACCTCTAAATGCCTGTCGCTAGGGGGTCCCTCGTAGTCTGCCTCCTTCGGTGCCTGGGCTCCTGACGTCACTTTCCTCAGCACAGGAAGGGAGATCGCCTCTCCACCCTCCCTCTTGTCAATCATCTGGGACACGTGACTGGTCCCAGATGATTGTGGAGCCAGTGACGGCGCGCGGCACGGCTCGAGCATGCGCAGTGGGTGGCTTCACAGCCGGGCGCCCACAGTTAAAATGCCAGCGCCGCCGAGTGGAGGGGGGGACGAGCAGGGCTTCGATCCCCCGTATCGCTGGACCCTGGGACAGGTAAGTGTCCGATTAAAAGTCAGCAGCTACAGTATTTGTAGCTGCTGATTTTTATTTATTTATTTTTTTTAATGGGAACCCCATTTAAATACCAGCAAAAGAAAGCTCTATTTGTGTAAAGAAAATAACAATTTCACATGGTTATAGTGTAGCATGACCGAGCAATTGTCATTCAAAGTGTGACAGCGCTGAAAGCTGAAAAATGACTTGGGCAGGAAGGGGGTGTAAGTGCCCTGTGTTGAGGTGGTTAAAGGAGAATTATTCCAAATAAAAAATTGTTAAATCCCCAAGTGTTTTTTTTTACCAATAATATTCCTTTTGTTTGGCTTTGGAAATTTACAAACAAAGCAACTTAGAAAATAGATGAAAGGTTTAGCACTGGGAAACCCTTTTTGAAAGATAAAAAGTGCATTGTATATACAACTATATAGATCAAAACAAAATGAGGGACAAATAAGGAGGAAAGAGGAACCGAGGGACTTTGTTCCAAAACAGGGACAGTTGGGACTTATGCGATTTCACTAGACATCTGTGCAGGAAAGTGCACCGATGTCTCTGAAATCGCTCACAAAGTGGGGTTGAGGCCCCTTTCACACTTGTGCGACTTTTCCTGTGACTTTGAACATCAGAGTCGCATGACAAGTCATAACCCCTGATTTTCAATGAGTACCATTCATATCTGAGCGACTTCAAATCACACCGACTTCAAAGTAGTCCCTGTACGGACTCTGATGCGAGCTGAGGTCCACAGACCTCAAGTTTACACAGGCATTCCCTGAAATCGCTGAAAAATTGCAGACACAAAATCGCTGGAAAATTGCGTGACTTTCCCTGCGACTCCTGCGTCCATAGACGTCAAAATTACATAGGCATTGCGTAAAGTCGCATCAAAATCGCGCAACTTTCAGGTCGCACAAGTGTGAAAGGGGCCTAAGTCACTGTGCTGAGTACTATTATACCTAGAATATAACGTATGTTCTCAATATAATCATGCTCAAATGGCTGAAAATCACACAGATGGTATCACCTACTGAAAGCTTGCATTCTACTCAGCAGCATATGCTGAAAAGATGCGAATGCCTATTAGCCAATGCCACATCAGCATGAGCACGGTGTTACTATAATATTAATGCCTACAATGCAAAACATTATTCTATAGAATCAAACATTAGTAAATGTATTTTCTATGTAGGTAAAGTATCTCACAATAGCGAGTACACCCCTCACATTTTTGGAAATATTTTATTATATCTTTTCATGTGACAACGCTGAAGATATGACACTTTGCTACAATGTAAAGTAGTGAGTGTAAAGCTTGTATAACAGTGTAAATTTGCTGTCCCCTCAAAATAACTCAACACACAGCCATTAATGTCTAAACCACTGGCAACAAAAGTGAGTACACCCCTAAGTGAAAATATCCAAATTAGGCCTAATTAGCCATTTTCCCTCCCCGGCCTCATGACTCGTTAGTGTTACAAGGTTTCAGGTGTGAATGGGGATCAGGTGTGTTAAATTTGGTGTTATTGCTCTCACTCTATCATACCGGTCACTGGAAGTTCAACATGGTACCTCATGGCAAAGAACTCTCTGAGGATCTGTATAAAATAATTGTTGCTCTACATAAAGATAGCCTAGGCTATAAGAAGATTGCCAAGACCCTGAAACTGAGGTGCAGCACGGTGGCTAAGACCATACAGCGGTTTAACAGGACAGGTTCCACTCAGAACAGGCCTCACCATGGTCGACCAAAGAAGTTGAATGCACGTGCTCAGCATCATATCCAAAGGTTGTCTTTGAAAAATAGACGTATGAGTGCTGCCAGCATTGCTGCAGAGGTTGCAGGGGTGGGGGGTCAGCCTGTCAGTGCTCAGACCATACGCCGCACACTGCATCAAATTGGTCTGCATGGCTGTAGTCCCAGAAGGAAGCCTCTTCTAAAGATGATGCACAAGAAATCCCACAAACAGTTTGCTGAAGACAAGCAGACGAAGGATATGGATTACTGGAACCATGTCCTGTGGTCACAAGATAAACGTATTTGGTTCAGATGGTGTCAAGCGTGTGTGGCAGCAACCAGGTGAGGAGTACAAAGACAAGTGTGTCTTGACTACAGTCAAGCATGGTTGGCGGGAGTGTCATGGTCTGGGTCTGCATGAGTGCTGTCGCCATTGGGGAGCTACAATTCATTGAGGGAACCAAGAATGCCAACATGTACTGTGACATACTGAAGCACAGCATAATCCCCTCCCTTCGGAGACTGGGCTGCAGGGCAGTATTCCAATATGATAATGACCCCAAACACACCTCCAAGACGACCACTGCCTTGCTAAAGAAGCTGAGGGTAAAGGTGATGGACTGGCCAAGCATGTCTCTAGACCTAAACCCTATTGAGCATCTGTGGGGCATCCTTAAACGGAAGGTGGAGGAGCGCAAGGTCTCTAACATCCACCAGCTCAGTGATGTTGTCATGGAGGAGTGGAAGAGGACTCCAGTGGCAATCTGTGAAACTCTGGTGTCATTTCTTCAGTGTTGTCACAGGAAAAGTATATAATAAAATATTTACAAAAATGTGAGGGGTGTACTCATTTTTGTGAGATACTATATGTGCTCAGCTCTGTAGTATAGTGGTATGCCCTGCTACCTTCAAAGGTTCAAGCCATGAGTTCAAATCCCACGGACGGTATCACCTCCTGAAAATGTACATTGTACTCTGCAGCATAATTAGCCAATGCACATCAGTTTGGTTTATTCCATATTTTAACTGTTCAAATGCATGCAATGGTATGTACTTATTCAATAATAATATGGTGTGGAATTCCAAAAATCAAGGAAAAAAACATCGTAGGGTCCCCCTCAGTACATACCAGGCCCTTCGGGTCTGGTATGGACTTTAAGGGGAACCCCAAACCAAAAATTAAAAATAAAAAATGACGTGGGGCCCCCAAAATCAATACCAGACCCTTATCCGAGCATGCAGCCTGGAGGTCAGTATAGGGGGGGGAAGTGAGCACCCTCCCCTTCTGAACCATACCAGGCCACATGCCCCAAAGCACCTTGTCCCCATGTTGATGGGGACAAGGGCCTCTTACCAACATCCCTGGCAGGTGGTTATCAGTCTGCAGGCAGGGGATTTATCAGAATCTGGAAGCCCCCTTGAACAAGGGGGCCCCCAGATACTGCCCCTTATTTGAATGGGTATGGGATACATCGTACCCCTACCCGTTCACCACAAAAAGCAGTGAAATGTAAAAAAAACAATAGCCAGTTTTTGAGTAGTCCTTTATTGTAAAATAGCTCTGAGCTGTCTTCTTCCCTAAGCCATCTTCTCCTGCCACTGTCTCTCCCTCCTCCATCTTCTCCCCAACCTACCTTCTCCCAGAGCTGTCTCTCCTGACACCGCCATCTTCTCCATCTGCTGTGTTCTTCTGCACCGCCGGTTACCCGCTAATAAAAAAAAGCTGCTCTTCTTCTGTGGCAGTCTTCCTCTGCTGTGTTGTCACTCGCTGTGTGGCATCTCATACATAGCCATGGGGCGGGCTCTCCGGGTGGCATCATCGGATGGCCACAGAAGACCGCCACAGAAGAGCGGCTTTTTTTTATTAGCGGGTAACCAGCTGCGCAGAAGAACACAGCAGTGGGAGAAGATGGCGGCGGCAGGAGAGACGGCTCGGGGAGAAGACAGCTCGGAGAGAAGAAACATCAAACACCAGTAAATATATTTTCTATGTATGATTGTGCTATGCCCAATAGGCTAGTGGTCAGCACTTCTACCTTGAAAAACCCAGGCTTTGAAGGACTCATGGGTTCAAATCCCACAGAGAGCTATTAAAAGATTGACTTGGTGAAAAAAAGGCGAATGACTATTAGCCAATTAGCCAAAGCAGCATATGATGAAAATAGGTGAATGCCAATTAGCAAGTGCACTTTAATTTGGCTGATTCTATTATATTAACTCTTCAAATGCATGCATTGGTATGTAAGAATTCAATAATATTATGGTATGGAATTCCTATTCCAATTCTAGCTAATGGGCAGTTTACATTTCTTTGTTTGTTTATTATAATTCGCTTGTGCACTGAAAAAATAAACACAGTTGGTGGATGGTAGGTTGGCTGGGATGTGAACTTATATGCCCCGTACACACGGTCGGACATTGGTCCATGGATTTTTTCCAATGGATGTTGGCTCAAACTTGTTTTGCATACACACGGTCACACAAAGTTGTCGGAATTTCCGATCGTTCTAAACGCGGTGACGTAAAACACGTACGTCGGGACTATAAACGGGGCAGTAGTCAATAGCTTTCATCTCTTAATTTATTCTGAGCATGCATGGCACTTTGTGCGTCGGATTTGTGTACACACGATTGGAATTTCCGACAACGGATTTTGTTGTCGGAAAATTTTATAGCAAGCTCTCAAACTTTGTGTGTCGGAAATTCCGATGGAAAATGTGTGATGGAGCCCACACACGGTCGGAATTTCCGACAACAAGGTCCTATCACACATTTTCCGTCGGAAAATCCGACCGTGTGTACAGGGCATTACTGTGAGTGCTGTGGAGACATCTGAGCAGACCACCAAGCCATTGTGCTAAGTACGCTGAGACCTGCATAATAGTGTAGTATGATTAAAGAATGAACATAAATAATTACCGCTTTATAGTAACAAAATAAAAAAAATAAAAAAAAAAAAACATGAAAAAAACAACATACAATAAATAGGTAACCTAAATGTTCAATATATGTAACTTTACAGAATAGCGGTCATTACTCTGTAATAATCATTCGTAACTGCACTCCTTAGCAAAAGAAGGAAAAAAACTAGGAATACTATATATATATATATATATATATATATATATATATATATATATATATATATATATATATATATATATATATATAAATCTCAAACCAAACAAACATGACCGGTATGCCTAGTGCCAATTAAAATATGTCCTTCTTCTTAGCATCGTTATATATTAGTTAAGCATATTACAAGACAATTTGTTATAGCAGATAAGCCATTGTTTTAGTAAAAACTAATCAGCAATAACTACTTCTTGATTAGATCATTTAAAGAATGCTATCATATAATGTAATTGTTATCTAAGCTGAAAAACATTCAGAAAATGCAGTTAGAATTAGATTTTGATCTTGTAATACGATCTTTCTTGTTAAAGGTACTTTCCGACTCAATTTACAATTTTAATTGGAAACAAGCAATGACATCACAAGATGCATGACATTTAAAATTAAATTCAAGCTCATTTATCGAGTTAGGAAGTATAGTGTTATAACAGAACGGGATCACCTGCAGGTCTTTTATAGGCATTCCAGTGTTTTTTATTTCTGACCCTCTGTGACTTTACTTGATTTAATAAATAGCCTGGCTCATACAAAATGGATTTAAAGTGAAGCAGAAAACACACATTTAAATATGGTGCTGAAATAGAATAAACAAGGATATAACTCAATTTCTTCTTTGGTTACAGACATTCGTGGCAAGCTTCCTCTTCGTCATTCTGCCCAGTTGGCAGAGCAATATGTGCTAAGTAGCAGTTAAGTGTGTGTGTGTAGAATACAAATAAATTGGAACCTCTGGCAGGAAAAAGTGATTTGCTTGAGACACACGTACAAGCCTATATTCATGGGTGGAATTATCACTATGGAGTAAATATACAGATGAGGAAAAAGTAGCCTTGTGTTGTGACTTTCACAACTGGCAGGTATCTGTGTCCTTCTTACAAAATTGACAGATTAGGCTAAAGAATGATGTCAAAACTCAGTAGGTTGGGGTGGAAAGAGCTGTGCCATCTAGCATCTGCAGTAATTTAGAAGCTTTCTATCTTTCCCAGAGATCTAGTATTATCAAGCAACCAGAGTATAATTATTTTGTATCCAGGAAACAATTTCTGACTCATTTTGGGTCAAGAAGTGATAGCACTCACAAGGCAGAACATGAACTAGTAGAAGTATGGTGAAACTATTCCTAACAGTCTTTAGTTTCAGCCTTTCCATTGCAAAATATTCCAAAGTATTATCACACCTTCAGTTTCTGCCTACAATCAGGATGATTTATAAAAACTGAAACAAAGACTTCATATTTCATTCAATGGAAAAATGAAACCTGGAACCTAGGTGCTACAAGTCCACAGCTCCATATTTTCTGCAGTAGTCTTTCCTTTTCTACTGTTTTTCATAATTCATTGATTCTTTAAAATAGACAAATGCTAGCTATATTACAGGAACATTGTATGCCTTCTGACTTTAAAAGGCAGTACAGCATTTCAAGTTTCAAAAGGGCCAAGCTCATCAAAAGTGAAAAGTGAATGCAACCTGTCAAAATATTATTAAGGGAAAAGTACAGCCAAAGCTTGTTTGGCTGTACTTCTCCTGTGAATTATGGGAGTGCAGTTCGTTCTGCATTCCTATGACCCATTTGCAGCTGATGTCACAGAGTCTGTCCAGGCTTGGGAAAGGTTGTGACCATATGGTTGGGATCTGCCCACATGCCTGGACTGGCAACCGGCTGCTCCTGCACCCTCCACAGCCCAGCGCTCCAGTGAGTGCGAGGGGGGCAGTACCGAGCAATTGGTGGTGTTTGATCACTCGGTTCTCAGTCTTAGAGCAGGCAGGGGACCAATGTGGCATCCACCTAGGTAAGTATGATTCCAAAAGAAAAAATATTCCCATACTTCTCTTTTAACCTAATTTCTACCAACATTGCTTCTAATTAGGGAAGAGCTTAATGTTTTTCGATACTTCGATTAGTAGGTGTGCAGCAACCTTGGCACCCTACCTGTCCATCAATATCTCTGCATCCAATAGCAGAGGGATTCCAATTCACCACCAATCAAAAATCAGAAGGTTTCAATTATGAGGTCTAAAAAAAAAAGCAACATTTCTTCTTTAGAACGTGTGTGTGTATTAAAAAAATTACAAAATAATACAAAAATTAAAAACCATAAATAAAAATGTAAATAAAAACATTTTTAAAAGCAACCCCATCGCCCTGCACACCCATGGGTATGCAAATGTATGCGTTAGGTGTACTCAAGTATGTAAGCAGTGATTGCGGCACACGCTAGGTATCGCCACTAATGTTGGAATAAGAGTAATAATTCTAGGGTCCTTATTCATTGTTAACTCCAAAATGATAAGCTGTAAAAGCTTTTAAAGCGTAATCTATGGACAATTTTGAGTACTATAGTTAATTTTAGTACTGTAGTTGTAGTATTTCACAGGCACGTGCAACATGTGGCATGTTTGGTATCTATTTAATTGACGCAACTCCGTCTTTTATATGCTACCAAAAAATTGGTATTCAGTTTTGCTTGTGTGTGTACCAAAATTAGTTTTAGTGTATTTTTTTTCCTGAAAATATAGATTAAAAAAATTGCTACGGACACAAAGTGATTAAACTAATACCTAGTGATCTGCCATGAATATACTTTCTTTTATTGCGTGACAACACACTGTCCTTGATTCCCAGATGGGCCGCTGCATTGCCACCCTGTCAGAAAGGCTTCAAATGGATATTACAAGTAACAGTTTCAACACACAAGTTGCAGGCATATCACCACTAAGAACCCTGAAGGGAGACATGCAAGCACCAATGGATTGTTTTCAAGTAAGCAGGAGGTGGCTGCAATAATGCAGCAGGAGATCAGCAGCACTGTGATGCAACAAAAGATAAAAGAGGAGAAAATCAAGTAATTTTTGAAAAAGGCAACTGTCAAAGTGACTTAGCAAACTACACATCATTCAATTAGGGTTTACATTTCTGTACATAATAAATTTAAATGTGAAACTAGCGTAAGCCTCATAAATTACTGCTATACCTAACAAGCTAGAATGGTAAAGAAGAACAGTGTGGTTGTTTCTAAAAAGCAACAAGCCTAAATATATTTTTGAACAGCAAAAGATATTATTCAGAGTTTTATTTCTATGCTGTTAGAAGAACAGCACCTGTCAAAACCAGTAACTTGCCCAGGGAGGAACTACTATTGGGTGGTCAGCAACTCAAATTAGTAAGTATTTACACAAATAGTAACTTTTGGTTTTTGCGGCAGCAGATAATCTAAATCAAGCCGTCAGCAAATACTTAGCAAAATAAAGAATACCCATATTTTCTTTCTGCCAGTTGGCATAGTTCTTGGCCCACACATATTGTAAGCATTCTTCCAGCTTCTATTCAAACTATCAGAAAGATTCTGAAAGAACAGTTTCTTAAAGTGTACAAGTATAACTTTCTATACTTCTTTAGACACATAAATGTAAAAAGTAATTCAAAGTTGCTATAGCTCAGGCATTATTATCTATAGCGCGCAAATACAAACATATCTATCTTAGAAAAAACTGCTTTTTTGGATATGAATGTAAGCAAAAATAACATTCAGTAGATGTAATAAAAAAAAAAAAAATCTAAGAACATAGGTAATTTTACTGTACAGTTTAACATGCTTCCTTAACAACAAAATCACGCACATGAAGAAGAAATGTTTATATACGGGACTTTTTAATTACTAATCTTTAACTTAAAATGATTGTAAAGTCTCGTATTTTTTTCTATACAATTAACAAACATTTATTACCTACCTGCCCTGTGCAGTGGTTTTGCACAGAGCAGCCCCGATCTGCCTCTTCTCAGGTGCCTCTTTTGTGCTCCTGGCCCCTGCCTCCTGTTCAGTGCCCCCCACAGCAAGCAGCTTGCTATGTGGGCACCCGAGCCGAGCTGCAGCTCCCGGTGTCCATTTAGACCCGGGGCCGCGGGCCGGCCCCCACGCCCTCTTATTCCTGATTGGCTAACTGACTTTGATTGACAGCAGTGGGGAACCAATGGCGCCGCTGCTGTGTCTTAGCCAATCAGGAGGGAGAATGTCGGACGGCCGAGACACTGGTCGACATTGCCGGACAAGGCTTAGGTAAGTCTTAGGGGGGCCGAGGGGGGCTGCTGCACACAGAAGGCTTTTTTATCTTAATGCCTAGAATGTATTAAGATAAAAAAAAAACTTCTAACTTTACAACCCCTTTAAACTATTCCCCAGGGGTTGCTACAAAGATTGTTAAAATATAAGAAATACCAAAAAAACTAAATGTACATTGATCATCCAGAGGGGATTGTTGATATTAAAGTATTTTTTTTTTTTAACCACTTCCCGCCCGGCCTATAGCAGATTGACGGCCGGGCGGTGGTTCCGTTATCCTGACTGGGCGTCATATGACGTCCAGTCAGGATAACAGGCCGCCACGCGCCTGCGGGGGCGCGCATCGCGGCGATCGGTGGAGCGGTGTGTCAGCCTGACACACCGCTACACAGATCTTGGTAAAGATCTTCCGGCGGAGGCTCTTTACCACGTGATCAACCGTGTCCAATCACGGCTGATCACGATGTCAATAGGAAGAGCCGTTGATCGGCGGTTCTCTTGACAGGGGGGGTCTGCGCTGATTGTTTATCAGCGCAGCCCCCCCTCAGATGACCACACTGGACCACCAGGGACACCACTAGGACAACCAGGGAAGGGGGCAACATGTGGATGACCAGGTATTTACCCCATGACCATCCACATGTGCCCAATGTGCCAAATCTGTGCCAATCAGTGCCCACAAATGGGCACTGATTGGCACCATTATATTTCAGTTCTGCCCAGCAATGCCACCAATCAGTGTAATCAATGCCACCAATCAGTGTCATCAGTGCCACCTGTCAGTGCCCATCGGTGCCACCTGTCAGTGCCCATCGGTGCCACCTGTCAGTGTCCATCAGTGTCCATCTGTGCCACCTATTAGTGCCACCCATAAGTACCCATTAGTGCCACCCATAAGTACCAATCAATGCCACCTACAAGTGCCCATCGGTGCCACCTATGAGTGCCCATCAGTGCCGCATACCAGTGCCACCTATCAGTGCCCAACAGTGCCGTCTTTCGGTGCCCATCAGTGCCACCTCATCGGTGCCACCTCATTGGTGCCCATCAGTGCCGCTGTATCAGTGCCCGACAGTGCAGCCATATCAGTGCTGTCATTGAAGAAGAAAATGTACTTATTTACAAAAAGTTTTAACAGAAACAAAGAAAAACGTGTTTTTTTTCAAAATTTTCCTTATTTTCTATTTGTTGCGCAAAAAATAAAAAATGCAGAGGTGATCAAATACCACCAAAAGAAAGCTCTATTTGTGGGAACAAAATAATAAAAAATTTGTTTGGGTACAGTGTAGCATGACCGCGCAATTGTCATTCAAATTGCGACAGCGCTGAAAGCTGAAAATTGGCCTGGGCGGGAAGGTGTCTAAGTGCCTGGCATTGAAGTGGTTAAATAACAAACATGTCATACTTACCTGCTCTGTGCAGTGGTTTTGCACAAAGCAGCCCTGATCTTCCCCTTCTTGGGTCCCCTGCTGGTGCTCCTGGCCCCTCCCTCCTGCTATGTGCCCCCAAACAGCCTGTAATGGGGGCACTTGAGCAGGCTTGTTCCCGAGCCATGGCTCTGCATGTCTATTTATATACAGAGCCACGGCTCGGCCCCACCCCATCTCTCTCCTCATTGGCTCACTGGTTGTGACTGTCTCAGTCGATGAGGAGGAAGAGTACAAGGAAAGCCGAGGCTCTTGTGCACATAGTTGGAGGAAGATCGGGCTCAGGTATTTGGGGGGGGGGGGCTGGAATGGCTGCTACACAGGGAAGGTTATGAAGGGAAGGTTACACATAGAATGCATGAAGGTTAAAAACCTTCAGCCTTTACAAACACTTTTAAGACAAGCCGGCTTAGCAGCACTTGGTTGTACCGTTAATTATTACACAATGTATGATGTACTTTGGCAAGGTAGCACAAAAGGCTAAGCTGGGGTCAAACGAAAAAGGTAGCTGCGGCACATGGGAGAACCAGGTGTCCACATAGGATAATAAATATTAGTACCATAGGAGGTGTGTAGTAATTGTGACATGCAGGGATGTGGGATCAGGCAAAAGACATGATCAGTATATAGGCATGAAGTCGGTCCATTGGTCAGTTCAAGCTGAAGTCAGATCACGATACAGGTACAGGTGAATGGGTAGTGGGGCACAAGCCTCAGACATAAGGCTACTGAGATTTAAATCAGTAGCCGACAGAGTGCAGAACCAATAGAACGTGAGAAGGGAGGCGTTGTCTGGAAACAGGAAGGCAAGAGTCTGGGCTGCAACTGCTTTGCCAGGATTCAGGACAATGTCCAATAGGAAGTCAGGAGGAGGAGCCCAAGGTGCAGGCATATTGCTTGGGAAACAGAACACTAAGTGAAATGGCTGCACAAGTGAGCAGAGATGCACCAGGATGATCCATGAGGGACAACAGCAGTGGAATTACAGGAAGTCGTATTGTCCTGTATAGACAGCCTTAAAGCAGACTAAATTTAACTTTGCTTCAACAGTCCCTATGACTTGCAGGGCATGAGCAGCACAGCTTACATGCTGGGATATGTAGTGAGCAGGCAGGTAGGTGTATTTTATTGCAGAAGGGACACTGCATGTCCCTTCTGCAATAAAGAGCCTTTAAAGCAGAACGCCAAGCTAAAAACTTTCAGTCATCACTTACATATAAGGCCTCATGGACGTTTTTTGACATTTTTACAGCAGCTGTTTATGGCTGTAGACGTTTTTTTCTACAGTCATTAAGCTCTCCATCATGTTATCCTATGTGTCCATGCACACATAGACTGTTATCAGCAGTTTTGGGCAGTGGCGTTTTTCAGCTGTAAAAATGCTCTAACACTGATAAACGCTCAAAAACGTCGCTCACCAGCGTTTAACGTTTTTGATCCATTGAAAAAAAATAAAAAATTTAAAAAAATGTTCTTAAAAAAAAAAAAAAAAACGCTAACACAGAAAAACGCTTATAAAACGCTAAAAAACTTTGAAAAACTCACTGCAAAGCTACTGACGTTTTTATAACGTTATTTTAACGTCCAGTGTGCATGAGGCCTTAAAAGGTACCCCTTTCCTACAGCTTGTATTCTGTCAACCATTCACAAAATACAAGGCATTGTGCAAATAGGCAAGGGTAGAAGGGGACAGATAAACGACATACAGCTTCTGTGTATGAAAGTTGTAGCTCTTATGTATGCAGCAGGCTGGAAGTATAGCATGAGCTTTGCAATCCAGCCATTTATAAAACTGTAAATGGGCAGCAATCCTGGATGTGGCATAAACTTCATTAAAGGATAAGTTCACCTTTTTAACCACTTCAATACTGGGCACTTTCACCCCCCTCCTTCAAAGACCAATTTTCAGCTTTCAGCGCTGTCAAACTTTGAATGAGAATTGCACGGTCATGTAACACTGTACCCCAATGACTTTTTATATTTTTTTTTTCACACAAATAGAGCTTTCTTTTGGTGGTATGCAATCACCACTGGGGTTTTTATTTTTTACACTACAAATAAAAAAATACCGAAAATTTTCCAAAAAAAATGCATTTTTGCAAATAAGTAATTTCTCTTGATAAATTTTGACCAAAAATGATGCTTCTACATTTCTTTGGTAAAAATAACCCAGATCAGTGTTTATTTGGTGTTAGCAGTGATGGGGGACAGACAGATGTTTTATGGGGACACTGACATATGTATAGGGACAGGGGTATCAGTGGTGCTTGGTGTACTATTTGTGGGGTGATCTGTAACAGCTCTCTGTGTAAAATCATCCTCACACAGAGAGCTGTCACAGATCTGCAGATACACACACACACACACACACACACACACACACTGAGCTCTCACTGAGCTTGGTGGGGAGAACTAACTATCACAGAGACACGTGTCTCTGTTTACATTGTGATGGCTGTGATTGGACACAGCCGCCACGTGATCGGGAGGGCCAATCACAGCACCCATATCTCGATCTCTGCTCAGCTGGATTCTGTGAGCACTCGTTCTGAGGGACGTTCCTGAACATACACTCAGAACGGGAAAGGACCACCCGGCAGTTTATCTGCAGTGGCCGGGTGGGAGGTGGTTAAAAAAATAAATAAATGCACATCTTTTTGCAGGTAAAAAAAATGTGCATTTTTTTATTTCTTTTACTTGGAGCCTGGAAAGTATTGCACCTGCGATCAGCAGATCACAGGGTGCCATGCAAGACTCCTGCAAACTTCTCAGTGTATCTGTCTGCTCGTACCTCGTATGGGCAGGCAGATACTCACTGACAGGGAAAGGCAATGAACTAACAGAGTACTCAACAGCGCCATGGTAATTCATTGAATCTACAGACACCGGCAAAGGCTATCCCATTCATAGAGGACTGTGCATGAATGACGTGTCTGAACGGGTGGAGCCCCGCAAGGCCACCTCATTTTTAAGCAGCGACAGTGGGTGCCTGGGGAAGTTGCCCACCCTCTTTCACTGGGGGGGGGGGAGAGGCTGCAGTTGTAGGAACATGTTACATGTTCCACCCTAAATATGGGTGGAACATTTAACATGTTCCAAAATGTGAAACTGTCCTTTAAACTTTAAAGGTAACTTTTTTCTACACAATAGTTATGATTAAAAGCTTTTCCCCTTTCGTTCTGCTTTAATTCTATTCTTCACTCTCTTCACAGTCTGTTAAGCAAAAGTGACATACATAATTTGTTTTAAAAAAATACAAAAAAATCAGTTTTTTGTTAACCGATCCTTTAATCAATTTGTTTGTAATTTTTTTCTCTTCAAAGTAGGCACAGTCTAGACAAGAAATCTTTGAAACCGATAGCCAAAATGACATACTCTTTTATTCTAACATCCTGAAGATGTGTAGATTGGCAGAAATTTAATTCCGGTCATTCCAGTTGAAATAATTACTCTATATCTTTCTAGTAAAGCACAGAAAAAGTAACAATCAATGGTTTTGTAAGCAGTGGTCACAGAATAGTCCTAAGTCCTATCTCCTATTTCTTTTCTAAGAAAAATAGGTCAGTGTCAAGTGTAGGCAGCACAATAGGAACTGATCTATCGGTCTCCTTCTAAAGTGTATTTACAATAACTGGTACATAAGAATTAATTATAGTGGACAAAATTAAGCTTAAACACACTTCAGTTTTGTTTTCTAAAACAAAACTTTCTGTCTTTATAAGGATGAGAGATAATTCCTTTGAAAGCCTTTTCAAAGTAATATACAATAGATTCACCTTGATGCTGTTAACGTATAGATATTCACTGTTGTGATAAGTTTAGAATACCTTTCAGTGGGTGAGACCTGTTTATAAATGCTGACAGTTGTTGGTTGTCAAAGTTTTTTTAATTTTCCTGAATTCTGCCACAAAATTATGCCTGCGAATATAAGATATTTTCAACAAAAAGATGAAAGTTTCATGTCATAAGGACTCCCTGATGGCTTTAGTGGTCATCTTGTGGCAGGACAGGGTTAAATTAAAATTATTGGGAGAGGATAAACAATGATTGGCACAAAATGCAGGTGCTAAGTGTGAGCCTGGAGATCACAGTAAGAAAAAGGGCAGTCCATATGAAATATATATCCAAGTCCATTGAGATATAGGATGCTCACTGCAGAGGCAGCTCATTGCAAGAACAAGAAGCAACTCTGAAAGACAAGCAAGGGAGAAAACACAAGCGCCTTCTAAGTGCAGCATGAAGGGAGTTGGAATGTAGATAAAAACAAGTGTTACTCACAAGAGTTAAAATAACACAGGCATGTAGCACTGTTGCTAAGGTCCTTGACATCACAGTTACAGCCGATGAATGGAACGTGTCAGTGAAGAAGGCCTGACGAAGGAGCGCATGCTCCGCAAACGTGTCGCCAGTATCCATACATCACATCCTGGAAGTGACGTCAGGGAGGCCCAACAGTGCGTTCCACTAATCCAGGAAGCATCGGAGTCCACCGATGGTCCCCTATTACACGGATCACCCCCAGGACTGTGATGTCAAGGACCTTAGCAACAGTGCTTCATACCTGTGTTATTTTAACTCTTGTGAGTAACACTATTTATCTATTTACTCTACTATTTATTTATCTTAAGTTTATTTTAAACTTCCTTCATGCTGCACTTAGAAGGCACTTGTGTTTTCTCCCTTGCTTGAATTAAAATTATGCATCCCCTAATAATTTGAAGGACCTTGCTGACAGGAGGGTTCACTGCCCAGTTCACTAATAATCACTCTAGGTGGATGTTTAGGGCTCATTCTTCACATCATTTGGTGGGACGGATGTCAATTTTGGACCCACCACTTGCTCTCATGGCCAGAGGACTTCATCCACCTGATATAGCAGTGATGCCTGCTATCAGCTTCCTTTGGTGCCATTCACTGTTGACTTTCACATTGATCCTTCTTTTCACTTATGGTTTAGCATTTGGGGTGTCCAGTGTGTCACCTCTTGCACCTCAGACCTTTTCACCCTTTATTGTGTTCCTGGGCCCTTGGATAGCACAGGAGTGCCTGAAGTTGCCACAACCTTGCCACAGCCCTCCCCTTTACAACCTCTTTTTTTTTTCTTCACATTCTGGATATACAAGTGGCTTCCATCCCGGACTGTGTTTGATTTATGGTTTCTGGTTGCGGCACTGTCTACCCGATGTCTATAATGTTAATGTCCTTTACACTGGCCCTTTAAGATGACCCCCTGTGTAGATTCTACAAAAGAGGTCGCAGGTCCTTCATAAAGGCCCCCTGGCCAAAAAAGTCTTGTCCAACCTCAGTATGAGATCACCCTATTTTGGGTGCCACTTTAAAAATCACCCTCAAGACTTCTCTTTTATAACCAACTTGAAGCTGGATTGTCTGATTCTCTTATTTACACCAGATTTTGCTAATTAATAACGGGTAACAAATTCAGGCTGCAAAACTTTCAGGAAAACGGAAGTTAGAAATCTATCCCAACCATCCAGTCCATGCCTATCATATTAGACAGTATTTACTCTCCTGCAGCTACAGCCAGCCTCAATCTCACCACCCACCTCTTTTGAACATGATTGTGTCTCAACCACAACTCTCAGACATGGCCTCTCCATTGACTATGCCAAGCTAAAAAGCACAAAAACACCAGCGCTCAACAATCGAATCATGTGTAACAATCACAGCCAGGGGAATGAAATTCAATGGAGAGAGGTGTCAAACCCAGTGCTGCTGGAAACAACCATAACTGGTGGATACGGATCTAACTATGTACAACAGAGATCCAGCGCTCAATGGGTTGTAAATGCAGTCCACAATTAATAAAATATCTTTGGATAACGAATAATTTTATTCAAAATATTCGGCTGAATAAAAACAGTCCAGTTCAATCATGTTTAAGAAAATATTGAAAAAAAGGCTTACAAGGTCACTATCATTCCGCTGAGCAACGAGGAGCCAAGTTCTTACACAGTGTCATCCATGCTGCTAATGCCAGAAGGAGAAGGGGGAGAGAATGGGGGTGTGTGGAGGCAAGGACTGCAGTCTGAACCCCTGCTGTGTAGCGGTGCAGTCACGATGGAACAATTACACTGTTGTACCGATGATAACCCTGCTGTGGGCGAATGCTTACCGCACTGACAATCAACGAGAGGAAGGAGAGAAACTTCAGCCCCTGTGAGTTTGTGACGTCAGATCAGCTGAGACACAGACCCAGGAGAGACAGGGGCTCGGCATTGCAGGAACGGCTCAGCTGTTACACTCACACATGCACACAGCACTGGACTGCACTGCTGATCAAGGTGTGTGTGTGTGTGAGTGTAACAGCTGAGCTTTTCCTGTAACGCAGAGCTCCTGTCTCTCCTGGGTCTGTGTCTCAGCTGGTCTGACGTCACAGACTCACAGGGGCCAAAGTTTCTCTCCTTCCTCTCGTAGGGGCTGAAGTTTCTCTCCTTCCTCTCGTTGATTGTTGCCCCATTCTCTCCCCCCTCTCCTTCTGGCATTAGCAGCATGGATGACACTGTGTAAGAATTTGGCTCCTCGTTGCTCAGCGGAATGATAGTGACCTTGAAAGCCTTTTTTTCAGTATTTTCTTAAACATGATTGAACTGGACTGTTTTTATTCAGCCGCATATTTTGAATAAAATTATGCCAAGCTAATCTCCCCTTTGAAAAATTATGTCCCCCCCTTTCTTTGCTGAATGGGAGAAGGATTTAGCCCTACATTTGTTTTCCATCTCTTCAAGGTTCCAGCAATCAGGCTATAAGCTACTCACCCAGCGGTATAGGCCCCAGGGAGAATATTTCACATATTCCCAGACATCAGTCCCGCCTGTTGGAGATGTGGCACAGATTGGGGTATGATATCACAAATCTTTTGGTTGCGTCTGAGAATCTGCCCTTTCTGGAGAGATGTGCCTTAATTCATGACCTAACTGGTCTGTCCCTTTAACAGGACCTGGCTGCATGCCTCCTCCACCTTAGCCCGCTATATAAGCAAAAGTACTGCCACTCATTGATGAGGCACCTCCTTAATGCAGCCAGGGCAGGTATACTGGCACAATGACAATCTCTGTCTCCTCTCAGGGTGTCACAGTGAATGAAATCGACAAATGAAATTATGCGCATGGAGAACCCTACTTCATACTTGAGGAAGCAAGTGGCATGCTTCCACAAGATGTGATTTTACTGGACTCTGTTTAGTTTTTCTGAGTGATACCTAGAGCTCGTTGCCTCTATCTTGGGCAAACAGAGATGTGGTGGGGACCATTTTATGCCCACCCGCCAAATACTACCCCTCACCTTTTTTTAAATTAACCACCTACTTCACCCCATTTCTCACTCTTTCTACTCTTTTAATCTCTCTTATGTCTCTTTGAAAACATAAAACCCTTTGGTGGGAAGTCAGATTCCTCTCCCCACCTGTGACTTGTGTTCTAGCCGGCTCTCATACCTTTTTACTTATGTATCCTAGTGGGTCATCTTGTTCTTAGCAAATTTACTAGCTTGGTTTGTTGCCAATTACTGATTGTTAATACCTTTATGAACCACTCTGATTATGGTGAATTATGCCCTAGTCTCCCATGTTCATTTGAGACCAGACCTGTTGTAGTAATGCGAACTTTGTGTATTTCTTTTGTGCACATTATCGCTAAAATAAAGAATATGAAAAAAAATATGCATCCCCTTTCCACAACAAATCTGGCACCATTGTTTCAATTCCCATCCACACAAACCCAGCTCAATATTGTCTTTCGTTGTGCTCTCTTTAGAGTGCATAGTACATGTATACGTATTTCCTCCCTGATCCAGTAATCTTTCCTCAGACATGGTCTCAGCCTCTTAATAATGTGCATATGCCCTGCTACCCTTATAGGCAAGTCTTATTCAGAGGGGCCAATAGAGGTAACCATGAGTATGAGCTTATCCCCTAGTAATGAATAGGAAAATGGTATTAAATTACAGTATGAAGAGGAACTAGCTGGGACAATGTCATAGGAAACATCAGGGAGTAAGGTAAGTATTATCCCTTGTGGGCTGCACTCAGGGAGTGGGAGGATTTATAAAAAGACAACTTCACTAAAGGTCTGGAGCACTCCTAGATGATTTGGAAAATCCTGTATACTTTTCCAATGTGAGCACCTGTTAGACACCTATAGTCAAAAAAAGGGCCTGCAACCGTGTAATTCACCTGATGTCCATTTGTTGATCACTGAGATGACAGCTTCTATGAGTATGATGGCAGAATATATCATTTTAAACCTATTCAGCTCGATTTCAATCTATTAGGTAGTGTAAATGAAAAATAAATTAATGATGTAGCACCCTGGAAATTGTTTTCCGTGGGGCTGAGATATTCATGGGGGACCTTTGTGTTAATGCAGAGAGGTGCCAAATTACCTGGAGGGGGTTCCCAAATCATTAAAATACACATGAAAGGAAATAAAAATAGCATAGAAGCATTATAACAAAACAGTCAGATAGCTGGCATCCAGTTTTACCAAATGGGATTACTCAGATATACCAAAAGTACGTTAACAATAATATTCTTTTGATGTGCTCAAAGAGGGCCGAGAAAGGGATACTAGGGGAGGGACAGTTAAACAAGGAGCAGTACTACAGAGATATCAGGTTTGTAATAAAAAGAGATTTCATGATCACACTGTTCTCAGTACTGAACCCCTGCCCCAGAATAATGAAAGCCTATTCTTTTTTGGATATTGTTTTCAGAGGATCACATAAATCAATACACTTGGGGGATTCTTTCATTGCTTGATTGTTCATTTTGATTTAGGATGACAAGAGTGCTGGCAGGTGTGTATAAATCTTGCACGTTCTCCATTTATTAAACAGGTGGTTAGCATAAGAGTGACAGTGATGTGATTCATTGCACAGAAGAGAGGGAAATCACATGGGATCCATATCTTCCTTTGAGTCTAAAAATCTGAATTTTATTTCATCAGTGGCCCTTTTCTTAGTATCCTTTGGCGTGGAAACTCTAGCCTCCCCAAGCAGACTTTATTTTAACTGCGTAATTCTCAGGAAAGGTATACATTTTTCAAAGTTTAAAATTTAGGCAAATTATCGCAATTATATGTACTGGCCAGTTAGTGGTAAAGGGACATGAACTGCATAGGTTAAAACTGTCCAAAACTAATCTATCCCTCTTTTCGACCAGTTATCTGCTGGTATCATTTGCCATCTGAACGTGGATTTGATATTCAGCGCTTAGAATACTTTATATAATGACAAACAAAATAAATTGATGAATCACTGAGCTTGAAAAACATATTTTTTTTTAAGTGTAACTCCCTGCTCCTAATGAGCTGACGCTATCTTTTTTAAAAATTTAAATCAGTTGAAGCTACAGTTTTGGTTCAACTTATTACTGCCTAAATTTAATGGTTTCTGTGTCAGATTGGCTGGACTGTGCAGATTTCCATCTAACCATGGGTGGTGCTGTCATCATTGAAGGATCGGGAAATACAGTCTGGTCAAACACATTGACTACTCATTGCTCAGAGGCTTTTCGGTGGGAGTGGTTCACACATCGGACATTTCTGGGTAGGAGTATTTAAGGCACAGACGCCATCCTTTGTGGGTTTTTCGCTATCGGTTGGTCCGCGCTTTCTCACCCCCCAGGCTCGGGGGGTGGGTTGGCGCTCCCCACCTTGTGGCCCTCCTGGCCTGGGAGACTACGAATCCTTAAAGTTCTGTTTTGAGCTTGGCAGACCTAAGGCCTAGTTACTAAAGGAAGGATCAGAGTCTTGGTGGCCTATGGGTCGGCATGATGGTCTCTTTGCTGTCAGGCCTGTGGGAAGAAGCAAGGGACTGTAGTAACCAGGGGAGGACTCTTCGGGAGAGGACCGAGCATAAGGCTGGTATCTTGAGAAGAGCCTGGGAACTCAGTCGGAGATGCATCTTAGATTAATACCACAGTCAGTTCTTTCAAGACTGTACGGTCTGTGGCAGAGACCGTTTAGATCATCCACAAATTGTTCACCCAGAATCGTAAGGTCTGTGGCAGAGACCGTGTTCGAGCATTGCATCGGCTGCTAGGTCAGTGAGAGGGGCCTATCCGGTGACTGCTACTACTCTAAGCGCAACGTCCAAGGTACCTGAATCCTTTTTCACCCTCTGTCTTTCTATTGCGTATGATGTTACTAAATAAATCTTGGGAAGAAAAAAAGGACTAAGTGTTGGAGTCAGTGTTTCAATTGAACAAGTGATGAGTACCCCTAGGTTGGACACTGAAAAGAAGATAACGGTAAGCCCGAAAGAAAATAATTAGCAGTTGCTTTGGGGTGAAGAAATTAAAGTAATAATCTGATACCTTGGCACCTGGTAACGCTACATAAGTGTTACCAAACCCAGGACCCTGCCTTTACTATATCTGGTCTCCCATAGTAAACAGAACATGGAAATGTAATTATTTTAGTAAATCTTTTTTTTTTTTTTTTTTTACCACATCAGTGAGCACCACCAACTGGCCTAATCAGCGTAATATTCATTTATTGTCGCCAACTTAGATTCACATCATTGTGGTCTTCTTTATTTATTTATATATATATATATTTTTTTTTTTCTTTCTTTTCTCCTTTTTTCCTTTCTTTTTCCTTTTTCCCTCTTACTTTTATCAAATTTACAACGAGCAATTATAGACAGCTTTATTAGGTACCCTATTGAGGGATTTCTTAGTCCGCTTGTTCTCAGCTACTTAAATAACCAGGATGTATAAATCTTATTTCTCCCACCCGGGGAAACCCTGGGTGGCATCTACACTCACGACCCCGCGTGAAGCAGAATAGGTGGCAAAGAAGTATAAAAAACACTACCCATCAATGAAATCTAGGAGAACCACATATATGATGCTGGGCTAATGGGGTCCCCTCACCCATAGCCCCCTATTAAGACCACTAGTGGACTGTTACGTATTTATGAAGAACCCCCCCTCCCCTTCCCATTCCCCTACTCCCACACCCCTCCACCCCTCTACCCCTTCTATACAAAATCCAACCCCAACACAGAATTTAATGTTTACTATTGTTACCTACTTAGATCAAAACACCAATAACCCTAAATTACTTTGTGTAGTTCACCGGTACTGTATTACTCTAGTGCATATATATCTTAGCTATTAACCTAATCCCTTATACTCCAAACTTTTCCCTTAAGCAGGCAGCCTTATCCATCCATGGCTTCCATATTTTGTCGAATTCCTGGAGATTCCCCCTTTTTATATACTCCAATCTCTCCCTGCCAATGGAGGCACCGAGTGTATCTATCCAATCATTCACTTTCGGGGGCTCCTTTGATTGCCACCTTAGCATTATCATTTTTCGAGCCTGAAATAAACCTCTCAGGATTGCCAGAGTAGTACCCCTCCTCTCCCCCTCCATCCTTCTATATCCCATAATGCATTCCACCGCCTCCCTCTTTACTGACGTATGATAAGTATCACCCAAACTGCTAGCCACTCCCTCCCAGTATTGGTGCAGCTTGGGACATCTCCAGAGCAAATGGATGAGGTCCCCAGACTCCTGGCACCTAGGGCAATTATCATTAGACAGAACCTAAAGAGCCGTTTTGGAGTATAATAGGCCCTATTAAGCAGCATCAGATGAGAAATCTTCTGCGAAGGGGTTACTGACACTTGAGGTGCCATCTCTAAAATTCTCCTCCATTGTTCCTCAGAAATTGCACCTAGTTCCTCTTCCCATTTAACTCTTACCTTCTGAAGTATTTCCCGTCTGTTCTCTGAGTTACTTAGTTGGTCATAGATTTTAGTTATTAGTCCCCTAGTGGGTTCTACTTGTAATAACTGACGAGCAAAGGGCATTTCCACCCATCTCGGGGGCTGATCACCAAATTGAGCCCTGAGAGCATGTTCTATCTGCCGGTAAAGGAACAAGGAGGTCTGAGGGATCTTAAATTCCCTAATCAGCTCGGGAAATTTTTTAAGGGTGTTACCTGAATAGAGCTGTCTTAGCTTTTTAATACCACCAGCCTCCCACCCCCTACTCTTTCCAATTTTTAAAATTTCCTGTAGATTCCGGCTGTTCCAAATAGGGGTGTAATCTGTAAATCCCTCATACCCCATTAATTTCTTAACAGATTTCCAAATCTTAATTAGCAACCTAATTGTCGGGAATTCATGGTAAAACATATCTGCCTCTAATGCCTCGATAAGCGTATTATGCCGAGCGCTTAACAAGATTAGCCTGCCATTCGGAGTGCCCCCCCTGGGATTCCACAGCCCGTTAAGTGCTGTAGTTGTGATGCGAGGAAATAACACTCCGGATGGGGAAGAGCAAACCCCCCCTCCTTAGTAGGAAGCTGGAGGACTTGCAACCGTAACCTAGCTTGCCCACCTTTCCATATCAAGTCCCTAAATAGAGTCTCTATTTTCCTAAACCAACTCTTATTAATCCATACTGGGGAATTATGCATGATGTAGAGCAATTGAGGCATCCAGATCATTTTTATCAGGCTACATCTTCCTGCTACTGATAAGGGGAGGCGTCTCCAAATGCTTGTTTTTTGTTTAAATTTGGCCAGGAGAGGTACTAGATTCTTACTAATATATTGGTTAGGGTCTTTAGTTAGGACAATTCCCAGGTACTTTAATGCTTCCACAATTGCCACCTGGGGAAGTCCAGGTGCAATTGGTACTCCTAGGGGGTCAAACGGTAAGAGCTCGGATTTCTCCCAGTTTATTTCCAGGCCGGAGAATTTACCGAATTCCTCCACTATTCTCATTGCGCCTACCATTGATCTCTTATAATCGTCTAAAAATAACAGGATGTCGTCTGCATATAGGGCGATTCTTTCCTCAATCGGCCCCCTCTGAAAACCTTTTATCTCGTGGCTCCCTCTAATGGCCATAGCCAGGGGCTCCATTACCAGAGCAAAAAGCAAAGGAGACAATGGACACCCCTGTCTTGTCCCCCTCTCAAGCACAAACCAATCTGAAAATTCGTTATTTATTTTGACTCTTGTCTTGGGATTATTATAAAGCATCTTTATCCATCCAATAAAGGATGGACCAAAGCCAAACTTTCCCAGCACATACCACATGTAATCCCACTCCACACTATCAAAAGCTTTGGAGATATCTAGGGTCAACAGGGCTCTTGAGCTCTCGTTTTCCAAAGGAGACTGTAGATTCAGGAAAGCTCTTCTAATATTTAGGCTTGTAGATCTATTAGCCATAAAGCCCGCCTGGTCCTCATGTATTAGTTTATGTATGACTCTGCTCAATCTGACAGCCAAAACCTTGGCCAAGATTTTAGCATCTGTACAGATTAGAGAGATTGGCCTATAGGCAGACACGTCAAGGGGGTCTTTCCCCTCTTTCTGCAGGACTATGATGGTTGCTTCTAGCATTGATACAGGGAGACGCCCCCCCTCCTTCGCTTCCACCAGAGCCTTCATTAGTTCAGGGATTAGCACCTCCCCGAGATGCCTATAGGCCTCGATTGGTATTCCATCGGGGCCAGGCGACTTAAGGCACGCCATGCTTTTAATCGCTTGATGTAATTCTGTAGTTGTTATTGGGGATTCCAACAGATCCCGCTCCTCTTGCGATAAGAGCAGGACTGACAGCTTCCCCAAGAAGTCCTCCATCGCCATTTCTTTATTATTTTTTTTCTGAGAAGTGTATAGCTTTTTATAATAGGCTCTAAAAGTTTGCACTATTTTTGGGGAGCTTGAAAGGATTTCTCCATTCTGCGCTCTAATAGCGAGGACCGTTGATGGAGCCTTATTAGACTTCACTACCTGTGCTAACACTCTTCCCACTCTCTCACCCTCGACCAAAGATACCTGGCACTGGAGAAGCCGTCTGGTCTCAGCCTTCTGTAGAGTAGTCTGTTTATACCCCCTTTGTTTCTCTTGCCAGATCTTTTCCTTTTCAGGGGTTGGGTCTCTAATGAAGTTGTTTTCAGCCTCTATTACATCCTTCCATAAATTCTCTACCTCCCGCCTCTCTTCTTTATTATATTTGGCCATCTGCTGTATCAACACCCCTCTAAGGAATGCTTTGCAAGCATCCCAGAGCACAGCTGATGTTGCTGTTCCCTGGTTGAAACTTACAAATTCCCTCAGTGCAGATAGAATTCCCTTCTCCTTCCTGATTACCTCAAACCAATGCGGGCTTATTCTCCATTCCTTCCGGAGGCTATGTTCCCCTACCTTCAGTGAAACTACCATGGGAGAATGGTCTGAAACCCCTCTTGGCCCATACATAATTTTTCCTACTAGCTGGAGTGTTCTATCATTCCCCAGGGCCATGTCTATCCTCGAGAGGGTCGAGTGTGACGCTGAGCTGCATGAGTATTGAAGCACCCCTGGGTTCCGTATCCGCCATAGGTCTACCAGCCCCACCTCATCCATAAACTGACTTAGACGGCTCTTGACTGTATACTCCAAAAGGGCTCCCCTCGGGAAACGGTCTAACTTTCTGTCTAAAACCTCATTAAAGTCTCCCATTACTATGATAGGAACTTCTTTTTTATCTATCAGGAATTCATTCAGTTTAAGCATGACATCTAAATTAAAAGGGGGTGGAATATATATGTTTGCCAGTACATACTTAGCATTATTGATAGAGCAAGATAAAAAGATGTATCGACCCTTTTCATCAATCTTGGTTTGTCTGCAGGAAAATTTAACTCCCGTTCTCACCAGGATACTCACCCCTCTACTATAAGAAGAGTGAACCGCATGATATTGATGTTGAAACTTATGCATCTGTAGAGATTGTATTGTATCCCTGGTGAGATGGGTTTCCTGCAGACAGACCAAGTCTACCCCATAGTTCTCCAGCACAGAGAGCACTGCCAACCTTTTGAGAGGAGTCCCCAGTCCTCTAACATTCCAGGATCCAACTTTCACCATTTCAGCCTGCATCCCACATTGTTTAAAGAAATACAGTGAGGAGGCAGCAAATAACCCCTACAAAACCTCCTGTCAGGACTTAATTTAATTACTATTAAATGTGTTTGCACTATGCTTATCACACGTGTAAACCTAGAAACCATAATAATACTAACTTAATATAAACGTGAGCTCTGAACACGTGTTTTTTACCCAAATAATTTTAAGAGTCAGTTTCCTGTCATTGTGTCTATATGTGTATCTAAATGTGAATCCCTGGTTCCAGCCCAGGTGTTTTCCACCCGTGTGTAGAATTTCTGTGTTAAATTTTCCAATCAAACTATCCCTCCATCTTATGAGCAGAGGTCTGGGAAATCCTCCTGCTGGAGGAGCTCTGAAGGGAACCCTATGGGCCCTTATAACTGAAAAAGAAGCTGAAAATGATTCTCTCCCAAATAACTCCCCCAGCCACTTTTCAATGAATTCAGGCGGGTTAGGGCCCTCGCTTTTTTCGGGGAGTCCCACCAATCTCACATTGTCCCTTTGGCTCCTATTCTCCATTTCATCAAGCTTGGATGCTTGCCTGGATAACTGCTCCTTCAATAGTTTCATTTCCTTAATCAGTGGGGGTAGATCGTCCTCCAACAGGCCTACTCTTTCTTCCAGGGCTGTTGTTCTCTCAGTGGTTTTCTTAAGGTCTTGCCTGACCAATACCAGGTCCGCTTTTACTTCCCTCATCTGGTCACAGAGTTCCCTAAGTGAGGAGTTACACTCCCCCACTGCCAAAAAAACGTCCTTAAGTGTTGGTTCTGTTTCTGAGGGTAGGGTTGGGTCAGTGCTAGTCTCCATATTAACATTTATGTTCTGATCATTCAACCCCGGGCCTTTTGGATTATGGGTTTTAGATAGTTGGGCCGCCTGAGAGCCTCCTATGGGCAAAGCTTGCTGCTGCCCCTGGCTTTTCCTATCGAGGACCCCCCCTGATGTGTTTTTGATTGTGTCCCCTTCTTTGGAGGGGTCACAGCCGAGGCATGAGCATATTGCTCTAACTTCGCAGCTGCTGACGCTGCTGCTGAGATTTGCAGGTTTTTATCTTTGGCAGAGCGCAGGTTCTGCATTATATATTTCTTAACCTTACACCCCAGTACCCGTACTGTATTTATACAAAGGAGGAGTATAGAGACAGAGAGGGGACAGTGTGGAGGATCTATATGTTATATCCTTGGTGTGCACTGCTATTGCATCAGGAGAGGACACATACAATATGCGCCCTATTCTATAGAAAAAAACAAACAAAAAACAAAAAAAAAAAAAAAATGGTTCCAATAGCGACTCCAATGAGAGGTGCCTCCCCCCAATTAGCATAAATCACAGCGAGGGGTTTCTATCCCCTAATAAACAGAGCACCCTGTTGAGCCTGTTAATGCTGAGCAGCTCTTGGTATCCACCTGTCGTCCCATTCCGATAATCCCTTTATTCAGCAGAATATTTGTGGTACATGTAGGTTCCCTTCCCCCTACTGCTGCTGTAGCCGATAGTCCATACAACTGTGTGTTGGAGCAGTGGGAAGGGTGTATACAACAACCTGTCTTCCTGAGCAACAAGAGCTCAAGATTTTGTATGGGGGGTAATTTCACCTTGATGGCCAGGATAGACTAGTGAGCCAGTACTACTAGACTCTACTCCAAACTCTCCTCCTGAGGTATCCACCATCACACAATCCAACAAGCCTCTTACTGGGCTAGATACCTTAGTGGTGTGACCCCTTTTGTTTTTTTTTTGTTTTTTTCCTTTTCCCCCTCCTAGTAACGTAGCACAAGCAGTCTTTTTTCCTTTATATAAAGAGCAATGTAACAAATGAACTACATGCTGGACACCACTTGCATTTGTTTCCGGTTTTCCTTATTGGAGGATATTACCTGCTTTAAGGGACTTACTGTACCCCTCCGCCTGTATAGCTCCAGGTGATGAACCGCCGGGTAATCCAGTGCCTCTCACCTCCCCGCTCTACAGACCCGAACGGTCCCGACCTTCCTCAAGCGCCTCGTATGCAGGGTGAGCGTCTTCCCTCCACACCGCCTGCTAGCAACAAGGGGGACTGGGAAAAGGACAGGGATAGGGCTGGAGCAACCGTTGCCTTTTACTCAGGGCAGGTATGCCAGCAGGCGAGCGCTAGGCTATACACAGGAGTGAAGCGGGGGGTGGGGAGAGCAGCACGGCATCCCTGCTTTCACTCACTCACTCGCTCCATCTCACAGCGCCGCGCCCTCCCATTCATCCGGTCACGCCCCTCTCGCCACAGTGCCCCAATCCACTAGTAAATCTAAACTGCTAAATACCTTTTCTCATCAGCAGTCTTGTGACTTCTATCAGTGTCCAGCCGAGCACTGGTTAAAGTTTGTTGGAGGAGTTTTCATTCTCCTCTGATTGACCTATGAGGCTGCAGGACCCCTGACACCCTGTCCAGACAGTTCTGATTGGCCATGTGCAGATCACTTGTACTCTCCCAAAAAAAAAAAAAAAACCTCTCTAGCACTACACACCAAACTGAGAATGTGCAGAGTGCCCCCAAGGCTCTGTTCTATCAGCAGATAGATTGGGGTGGAAGAAGGGGTGGATCAAACAGCCTTTTTAAACAAAGCTGAGGATTAACCCCTTAGGTTCCACAGTGCGTTTAACAAGCATGCTTTACTGCACTTTTAGTAACACTTTAAAGGAAACCTTTTGCCATTTGTTGTCATACTAGTTGCTTGGCTGTTATGCGGACCTTCTTATATGAATACTTTGAGTCACTGACCCAAAAAAATACGCAAATAAGGACTTCTGACTCTTCCCTGACTTTGCTGTTCTCCACATTAGTGATTCCGAAAGTTCCTAAGCCAGAGGAAAAACGTAACAGCTAGGTAACTAACATTTTCAGAAGGATTTTAGCAATAGCAGCTGCCATGTTTCACTTAGGGAGTGTTTACTTTAATGAAAATAAATCATATAAAAGTGTCTTTAATCATTATTACCAGGTACCATATATATATATATATATATATATATATATATATATATATATATATATATATATATATATATATATAGACATTTTTTTAACAAAGGGTAAAGCCCAACCCCAATTGCATTTACAGTTTTTCTTTTTTTTTTTTTTTTTACCTTTAATTTCTAAAACTCCAGTTAAAGGTGTAAATGTTTGTGGACTTTACTAAGGTTTCTAAGCTCATCTGAGCTGTAGATACAGTGGAAGCCACATCAGAACAGTTCCAGTGTTGTTGCCTTCCCCTCCCCTTCCATCTGCTTGTGCCACAAAGCACAGCCACAGTAATGTTACAGGCTGTGCTTTGTCCCCTCTGCCATAGAGCGTTTTACATGCAAGCTAGCAAACCTCTTTCAATTTTACATTGAGCTGTGCTGCAAAAATGATACTGCCTTACCTGCCTGTAGGTCCCATCCAGCAAGGTATCCAGATTTTGAAGTGGAGCAGGTGTCTTGTCCTTGAACCTGGTTAACAGGAGTCTCTGGATAGCACGGAACTGTACTGCCCGTTCTGATAACAGATTTTCATACTTCTCTGTATTCATTCTCAGCTGGAATTTAAAGAAACAGAAACTATCATTACATTTTGTTGCATACTATGGTCACATACAGCTCTTTTTTGGAGCTTTGTCAGCTTCAGAGCTTACCTGCATCTTCTAGTAAGGCCTTATCAGACAAGTAAACTTGTGTTGCAAGCGACAGCATCATTAAGTGTAGTTCCCTATGTAGTTGCTCTCTCACTGGCTGATCCAGCCAATTGTTGTTTCGTTGCTAGCTAGTAACATTCTACAGCCTTCCAGAGCAGTGAGAAAGCAACTTTTTAAAGGGAAATGGTTGTCAAATCAACAAAGATTCCAAACAAACAGCATCATGAAGGCCGAGGAACACACCAGACAGGTCAGGGATAAAGATGTGGAGAAATTTAAAGCTGGGTTAGGTTATAAAAAAATATCCCAAAATATCCCTTTGAACATCTCACAGAGGCACTGTTCAATCCATCATCCGAAAATGAAAAGAGTATGGCACAACTGCAAACCTACCAAGACATGGCTGTCCACCTAAACTGACAGGCCAGGCAAGGAGAGCATTAATCAGAAAAGCAGCCAAGAAGCCCATGGTAACTCTGGAGGAGCTGCAGAAATCCACAGCTCAGGTGGGAGAATCTGTCCACAGGACAACTATTAGTTGTGCACTCCACAAATCTGGCCTTTATGGAAGAGTGGCAAGAAAGAAAACCATTGTTGAAAGAAAGCCACAAGATGTCCCGTTTGCAGTTTGCGAGAAGCCATGTGGGGGGGACAGCAAACATGTGTTAGAAGGTGCTCAGGTCAGATGAGACCACATTTGAACTCTTTGGCCTAAAAGCAAAACGCTATGTGTGGTAGAAAACGAACACTGCACATCACCCTGAACACACCATCCCCACCGTGAAACATGGTGGTGGCAGCATCATGTTGTGGGGATGCTTTTCTTCAGCAGGGACAGGGAAGCTGGTCAGAGTGGATAGGAAGATGGATGGAGCCAAATACAGGGCAATCTTAGAAGAAAACCTGTTAGAGTCTGCAAAAGACTTGAGACTGGGGCGGAGGCTCACCTTCCAGCAGGACAGCGACCCTGAACATACAGCCAGAGCTACAATGGAATGGTTTCGATCAAAGCTTATTCATGTGTTAGAATGGCTTGATCAAAGTCCAGACCTAAACCCAATTGGGAATCTGTAGCAAGACTTGAAAATTGCTGTTCACAGACGCTCTCCATCCAATCTGACAGAGCTTGAGCTATTTTGCAAAGAAAAATGGGCAAAAATTCCACTCTCTAGATGTGTTAAGGGAAAAACTGTGCTAATAAGACAACTAAAAAAGCTGCAACTCAAAACTGTAATGCCCTGTACACACGGTCGGATTTTCCGATGGAAAATGTGTGATAGGACCTTGTTGTCGGAAATTCCGACCGTGTGTAGGCTCCATCACACATTTTCCATCGGATAAAAATTTCCGACAACAAAATCCGTTGTCGGAATTTCCTCATCGTGTGTACACAAATCTGACGCACAAAGTGCCACGCATGCTCAGAATAAATAAAGAGATGAAAGCTATTGGCTACTGCCCCGTTTATAGTCCCAACGTACGTGTTTTACGTCACCGCGTTCAGAACGATCAAATTTTCAGACAACTTTCTGTGACCGTGTGTATGCAAGACAAGTTTGAGCCAACATCCGTCGGAAAAAATCCTAGGATTTTGTTGTCGGAATGTCCGATCAATGTCCGACCGTGTGTACGGGGCATAATACACACCAAACAAGTAAGAAACAAAAAGGGAAGTTGAGCTAAAAAATGAGATAAGCAAATTAATGTGATCTAATAAGCAAATATTCCTGTGAATTAAATTGACAAATACATTAAATGAAAACATAAAAATGAAAATAAATAAGGAAATATTTCATTTCTTTTAATTTATTTGTCAATTTAATTCACAGGAATATTTGCTTATTAGATCACATTAATTTGCTTATCTCATTTTTCTCACTCTCTAGATGTGCAAAGCTGGTAGAGACATCCCCAAAAAGACTTGCAGCTGTAATTGCAGCAAAATGTGGTTCTACAAAGTATTGATTCAGGAGGGCTGAATACAAATACACGCCACACTTTTCACATATTTATTTGTAAAAAATGTTGAAAAACATTTATGATTTTCTTTCCACTTCACAATTATGTGCCACTTTGTGTTGGTCTATCACATAAACTCCCAATAAAATACATTTACGCTTTTGGTTGTAACATGACAAAATGTGGAAATTTTCAAGGAGTATGAATACGTTTTCAAGGCACTGTAAAAATAAGTCAAAGGAAACTAAAAAGCCCTCCACAGAAAGGATGTGAAGCACATTAGTTTTGAACATCTTTTCCTGAAAGTTGTTACTCCTTTTTTGCATGAGACAGACAAGACATATATGGCAAATAAGTAAAAAGACACTGTAAGTAACAAGTAGGATCATGGAGGAGTGGGCCAAAGGGAACTAAAAAGCCCTCAATACTGTGCCTTCTTAAACTCACCACACACCTTACAATTGGATTGTACAATCTCCTTTAGCTCTACCAACAAATACTGAATGTAGTGCAATAACTTGCTCAAATGAATACAAATTGATTGGATGGTTTAGGCAGGTCTTCATATTACATAGTTTTGGTGGATCTAAGGTTGATTGTACAGAGATTGCATGGTCGGATTGAAACCTCTATTGTGAGCTTTGCAAAATTATGTATTTACATGTGATCACATACATTGCAACCCAAAAATGTAAGGTACAGTCTGCTTTTACAGTGCACCGGTAACTAGGCTATGAGAAACGTAAGTATTTACATATCCTTCCCTCTTATTCTAACCTCTCTAGCTGCTTGTACTGTGAATTAATGAATTCTTAAAATATCCTTAAATATCAAAACAAAAACTCAAAAGTTGGGTTTTGGTCTGTTCTCCAAAAGCTTAGAAACAACCTATGCAGGTAAGGAGGGGGGGGGGCTTGTAGATAGAAGTAAACTTTGACCACAGTTGAAGAATGCCCTCGCTATAGGTGTCGGCCATTTACATATCTCCCGAAGCCTGGTCTGAAAAACTCCCGAAGATGTCATCTCTATGTCCTGCCTTGTTGCGGGGATGTTACCAAGACACTCCCAGCTGTTACTGCTCACCCCCTCCATCACAGGAGTGAGCTCCTTCTCTGATTCAAGGCCCCTTGCATTTGTTCTCCCGATTACAGTGATTCTAAGCTCAGCGATGCTGCGAAGGAGAAGATAATGAAAACACATGTGTGGGGGTTTGAGAGCCCACCTCTGTAATGGAGGGGGTGAGCAGTTACAGCTGACAGTGTCTTAGCATTGTCCTAACAAGGAAGGATGGGGTGAGGCCATATCTAGGCATTTTTCAGCCAGGCTTCAAGAGGTACACAGATGGCCTACAGCTATAGCAAGGGCATTATTCAACTGTAGTCAAAGCTGCACAGTTTGTTTTTAACTACAGGTGCCCCTTTTACCTGCAAAGGCAGTTGTTTGGTAAAGGATGAACTATAGGAATCTCCCACCTAGCTACCAAATTCCCCAGCTGCTGTGCTGTCTGCGTTACAGCTGCAGCGGGGGGGGGGGGGGGGAGATTGAGTGAAGATGGAGTGTCTGTATGGCCTCATGTACCTATCTGAGTAATAAAACTTCATTTTTTTGTGTAATATTTTTATTATAAAAGTAAAAGAGGGCAACATAAAACTAGTGCGATATTTGACGCTGTTTTTAATAAATGAATGCATCAATATTTAGTTTGATGGATGTAGTAGGAATTCTCAATGAATACTCAAGGTGCTAATTAGATATGTTGGCTCTAATTTTGCCCTTCGTGTGCATCATGCTGCAATAATTGCTCATAAATATAGGTGCAGCCGAAAAATGATGACATGAATAAGGTGTGATTATGAAGATTGCAATATTTTTTTGTGGGGGAAGATAAAACATATAAAAGTCCAATAAAGAGACACTGTCAAATTTTTTTTTGGCTGCATGTGTACACTAATGCCCCGTATACACAGTCAAATTTTCCGACGGAAAATGTTCGATGGGAGCCTGTTGTCGGAAATTCCAACCATGTGTAGGCTCCATCGGACATTTTCCATCTGAATTTCCTTCATACAAAATTTGAGATCTGGATCTCAAATTTTCTGACAACAAAATCCGTTGTTGGAAATTCCCATTATGTGTACACAACTCCGCTGCACAAAATTCCACGCATGCTTGGAATCAAGCAGAAGCGCCACACTGGCTATTGAACTTAATTTTGCTCGGCTCGTCGTACGTGTTGTACGTCACTGCGTTCTTGGCGATCGGAATTTCCGACAAGATTTGTGTGACCGTGTAAATGCAAGACAAGTTTGAGCCAACATCCATCGGAAAAAAAACATAGATTTTGTTGTCGAAAAATCCTATCGTGTGTACAGGGCAAAAGCGTAAATGCATTTTCGACAAAAATGTTTTTTTTTTCTTAAATCAACATTTTTACGCATGTTTACGATTTTGTGGTATGCCACATTCATAGGCTTCTTGGGCCACATCTGGCCCATGGGCCGCAGTTTGGACACCCCTGGTTTTAAGTTCTGTGTTCACCAGCACCTTTCTGGAGTTTATATGTGGACAATATGCAATAGTGAGCTTTTTTAATGAATGACACTTTACACTTAGTTGCACTTAGTTACACCTCAGCACATTGTTATCACATTTTGTGTCTTGTACACTAAACTTGTGGCACTTTTAAAAAACCATATGTTAATATTGTACGTTCATTTCAAGTTGTTGGATTGTAATATGTTTTTGGTATCAAAAAATGTTTTATTTTTATGTTTTATTTTGCGCCATACGTATACTGTGAAAAGAAGCAATGTTGTAAGCAATATGCACCTACTATGTGTATTTTACCACCAGAAAAAAAAGAAAATCTATTCCAAGAAAAATAATTGATGAAGCCAAATTTTTATAACACCAACATAGTGATTTTACTTACTGTATATTTTATATAGACCTACCTATTTATATAAATTGTAAAGGTTTAGCCAAATGATCATGATGCATATGTACTGTAATATCCTACACACAGGTACAATTTAAAATAAATTATAATAAAATTAGCCCTTTGTTTATATGCATAATGTTAAGGAAAAAAAGGAAAAACTATATATAGGACAGTAATAAATTACTGTCTTTTTATTAAAGCCTAAGGGGGTGGGGGGGGGTGTTGGTGGGATAGAGAAAGATTTATACTGAACAGAGAAGAATAAACTCAAGGGGCACATCATACGAAGTGTAATTTATGTTCCCTGTGCTGATTTTTTAGTTTTTATTTGTAGCTAAACTTAGGCTTTAACCACTTCATTACAGGGCACTTTCACTCCTTCCACTTTTCAGCTTTTAGCACTGTCGCATTTTGAGTGACAATTACGCGGTCATGCTATGCTGTACCCAAACAAAATTTTGCCAATTTTTTTGAGACAGATACAGCTTTCTTTTGGTGGTATTTAATCACCACTTTTTTTTTTTGTTTGTTTTTTACTAAACAAATTAAATAAGACCAACAACTTTTTTTTTTTGTTATAAAATTTTGTAAATGAGTACTGCGTTTTCTCCACTGATGTGCACTGATGAGGCTGCACTGATGGGAACTGATAAGGCAGCACTGATGAGGAGGCACTAACATGTAGCACTCATGGGCACTGATAGGTGGCACTGATGGGCAGCCTTTATGAGCATTGTTTGGCAGCAATGATGGGCACTGATAGGCAGCACTGATGAGGAGGCACAGACAGGCATCACTGATGGGCACTGAAAGGCATCACTGATGGGTACTGACTGGTATCACTGATGGGCACTGTTGGGCATCACTGATGGGCATTGATGGTCATCGCTGATGGGGCTGCACTGATTATCAGGAGAGTTGCTTATCAGCTCTCCTGTACTCACGCCCTGTCAGCGTGAATAGAGGAATGCCAACAACCGGCACTTACTAATTAAGCTGTGATTGGATACAGCTGATCACATGTCAAAGAGCCTACATCATAGGCTCTTTACCGTGATCGGACATGCGGTGTGTCAGAGTGACACACCGCACTACCGATAGCCACGCTGCGTGCGCCCAGGGGCGTGCATGAGTGGCTCGTTCTAGAGGACGTCATATGACATCCAGCTAGAATGGGAGAGCCACCCCCCCGGCCGTCATGGACCGGGTGGGATGTGGTTAAACTTCTCTATTATGGCCAAAATGTGCAAGACAGAAATTTTAATACTGTTAACGTAAACCTGTGTAAAAAGAAAAAAAAGAAAAAACCCAGATACCCCCCCCCACCCCCCCTTAGTATATCCTGCCCCTACTATGTCCTAAGTACTGGTATACAGGGCAGGACAGTGTTTAGGTAGAAAATCACCAAGCTCAGGTGCTTTCACATGTAATAGGTGGTTTACTGGAATACAGTATCCTGGAAGATATCTTTTTTAAATATCTATTCAAAAGCCTGGGACAAACCTGAGGGTAGTGATTTGGGATATCATGCAAAGAATCTTAACTCTTGACCAAGTTTATGAAATACTCTGCTGCTAGTTTATCGTGACATTGTTTTAATGGTGCTTACTAATCCAACTGCTCTCTAAAGTCTATGGGTGGCCTAAAGTTGTCGCCACAGGAAGAGAGATACGTTATTTTGATACACCTGACTCTTCTCCCTTCATGCTATTCAAAAATGCTACACTTGGTCAACCCAATTACCACAACAGCAAACTACAAAGATAACACTGTAATAGTTTAAATAAAGAAGAATTTTAATTGCACATAGGTAAAATGATAAAAGAAAGATAAAGAAAAAAATGAAATTGGAAACAGTCATCATAAATGTACAGTTAATCCCATTACTAAGCCATTTAATTCTATGTTGCAGTTTACTTGACTTGGCAGTTCACCCAGAACTAAATTCCCACTGTGGACCAGAAAACTATTTCTAATGAGTGAAGAATTTAAACTGGACTTCCTCTGAAAATATGTGCCAGAAAGTAGTAAATGTTTTTAAGTGCATGACATTCCATGGGTCAAGCATAAAACAAAGATTTATGTTTTGTGGATAGCTGATAACCATTTTCACAAGCCCCAAACACACAGTGCAAGCATCACTCCAGTATGTTTAGAATTTATTTTCCACTAGTCACCGGTTCTCATAGCTCAGTTTGAAGAATAAATCTTACAAGGAATTTGCCAGCACAAAAAGCTACTGGTAGCTTTAGTCAGCCAATACATAGTGAAAAAAGGGTCAAATGAGGTTTTCTCAATGCAATTCAATATTTTGATAAAATAAGGACTATATCAATGCACACATCCATATGAACTTGGTAGACACTTCCCTGACAATTGCAATCTAGTTAGCGTTACCCTCCATTACCCTCCCCAGACACTAATTCACCTAGTTGGTGTCCTTTTAACCACGATCAGGATATTAGCTATTGCCACCATTTCCCCTCACCAAAAAGGTTTTCTATTATTGGTCCTCCTTTGCTTAAAATGTATGTAAACCCTAACAATGAACGTCTCTAATTTGCTCCTTTTTGGTCTGTTAGTTCCAACTAGTGTTCAAATGCAATATTTTCTGTTTTAAATTTCGAACAGCACATGATATAGACTACTTACATTAATTTTTCCCCAAGCCCAATTCAGTGTAGATTTTTGACAGTATTCTATATTGAAAACTGCTGCAATCCCTTTGATAATTACATATGGGACCCACACCAGTTTCTTTTTCACTCTGAAATCGAAACTGATAAGGTGACGCGGATAAACTTGAAACGGGTCTATCTACTTTGTTAATGTGCCAGTTTCCTGTTCCATTATAAAGGCACGGGAAGCTTTGTTAATTCCCCCCTAGTTAATTTAAAAAAATGAAAAGGAGATGCGAAAGAATCTTCAGTAGTGTTTGTCTTTAGCAACACAAGGATCCACTGAATGATTCCTGAATCAATGGAGGGCAGAGGTAGCATGTTAACTGCAAGGCCCCCAGTATTAATGCTTGGGTAATATCCAGAAATATGCTGGATGAAAATTGGACCAATCAGCATATTATTTTGAATGCAATGGATCAATTTGATAACTTCTGATATTCAGATAACGTGGTATGTTTAAAGGTATTGCATTCTCTTTAAAGCGTTTGTTAACCCAAAAAATAAATAATAAAGATCCTGCCCCTTTAAAGCATTTTATACAGCACGGTGCTTGTGCTGTGTAATTTGCCCCCTGTATAACCTGAAATACGTGGCTGATCCTGCCAGTTTCTGCCCTCCCCTCTGTACTAAGCCCTGACACCGTGGTCAGCGTACGTGCTTCCGTCATCTGCAGCCCTGCTCTCTGCTATCCTGTGTCTCCCTCTATCCTCCTCCCCCTCCCTGCCTGTCAGCTTTGTGTCACAGCCTCCCCCCCTCTCCTGTTGCATAAATAACTGGTAATGCTTTGCATAATCCTCTTGGTTCCATAAGCCTGTGTTCCCCTGTCCCTGTGTTTTATTTTTAAAAATGCTGTAAATACCAGATTTCAATACGCTGCTCAGTGATGCAAAGCCACAACAGTGGGTAAACAACCACTTTAAAGTATACTAAAACCCCAAACTTTTCTTTCAGTTTTGACAAAGTTGGGGGGGCATCCTTTTCTTTCCATTTGTGCCCAATTGGAGAGAGATTCTTTCACTTCCTGTCCTGTAGAAAACAAGGAGGTGAAAGGAAATCGGCCCAGCAACATTCTCTCACAGGAGCAAGTTTTATCAGTGAGAAAATGTTGCTACTATTCTACGGTGTAAGAATACTGGCCAAACCCACTACTATAGACGCTGATCTTAACTATTTTGCAGAGTTCCACCCACCAACCACTATGACATTACTGTGTCCCTGGAAAATTGTAGTGGCCAGAGTCACTTTAACACAGGAAAATCAGTTCTTTACATTATGAACAATAAGTTTCATGCCTTAAAGTTTTTTCTTGAAAGCGAACACTGTTACGGCACCACGTTTATTCTGTTATATCACCTGTACTGCACAAGACAGTGGGGTTGATTTACAAAACTGGAGAATGAAAAATCTGGTGTGCTGTGCATGATAGCCAATCAGCTTCTAACTTCAGTCAGTTCAATTAAGATTTGGCAATATAACCTGGAAACAGATTTCACACTCTCCAGTTTTAGGAAAGCAACCCCCCACTGTATTTATTGGGGTAGATGTGACCATACAAAACAAATTACGTTTTTGATGCCTTGCCGTATGTAAATTGCTCTTAATTTACTTTTTTTTGTTATCTTTAGCAGTTTTAAACCCGGCTAATCTGTTTCTTCAAAATTCGTACTACCTTGCTTTTGACTCTGCTATTCTTTGCTCTGTAGGATAAATAAAACTGCTACTAAATTAAAATCCTATCCACCATAGAAAAGATTATGTGTAATATTTTAAGGTAGACTACAAAAACTAAAAGATACAGTGGGGACGGAAATTATTCAGATCCCCTTAAATTTTTCACTCTTTGTTATATTGCAGTCATTTGCTAAAATCATTTAAGTTCATTTTTTTCCTCATTAATGTCCACACAGCACCCCATATTGACAGAAAAACACAGAATTGTTGTAATTTTTGCAGATTTATTAAAAAAGAAAAACTGAAATATCACATGGTCCTAAGTATTCAGGCCCTTTGCTGTGACACTCATATATTTAACTCAGGTGCTGTCCATTTCTTCTGATCTTTCTTGAGATGGTTCTACACCTTCATTTGAGTCCAGCTGTGTTTGATTATACTGATTGGACTTGATTAGGAAAGCCACACACCTGTCTATATAAGACCTTACAGCTCACAGTGCATGTCAGAGCAAATGAGAATCATGAGGTCAAAGGAACTGCCTGAAGACCTCAGAGACAGAATTGTGGCAAGGCACTGATCTGGCCAAGGTTACAAAAACATTTCTGCTGCACTTAAGGTTCCTAAGAGCACAGTGGCCTCTATAATACTTAAATGGAAGACGTTTGGGACGATCAGAACCCTTCCTAGTGCTGGCCGTCCGGCCAAACTGAGCTATCGGGGGAGAAGAGCCTTGGTGAGAGAGGTAAAGAAGAACCCAAAGATCACTGTGGCTGAGCTCCAGAGATTCAGTCGGGAGACGGGAGAAAGTTGTAGAAAGTCAACCATCACTGCAGCCCTCCACCAGTCGGGGCTTTATGGCAGAGTGGCCCGACGGAAGCCTCTCCTCAGTGCAAGACACATGAAAGCCTGCATGGAGTTTGCTAAAAAACACCTGAAGGACTCCAAGATAGTGAGAAATAAGATTCTCTGGTCTGATGAGACCAAGATAGAACTTGTTGCAATTGAGGGAAAGATGAATGTGGCCAAGAACAGGGATATCCTGGACGAAAACCTTCTCCAGAGTGCTCAGGACCTTGGACTGGGCCGAAGGTTTACCTTCCGACAAGACAATGACCCTAAGCACACAGCTAAAATAACGAAGGAGTGGCTTCACAACAACTCCGTGACTGTTCTTGAATGGCCCAGCCAGAGCCCTGACTTAAACCTAATTGAGCATCTCTGGAGAAACCTAAAAATGGCTGTCCACCAACGTTTACCATCCAACCTGACAGAACTGGAGAGGATCTGCAAGGAGGAATAGCAGAGGATCCCCAAATCCAGGTGTGAACAACTTGTTGCATCTTTCCCAAAAAGACTCATGGCTGTATTAGATCAAAAGGTTGCTTCTACTAAATACTGAGCAAAAGGTCTGAATACTTAGGACCATGTGATATTTCAGTTTTTCTTTTTTAATAAATCTGCAAAAATGTCAACAATTCTGTGTTTTTCTGTCAATATGGGGTGCTGTGTGTACATTAATGAGGAAAAAAATGAACTTAAATGATTTTAGCAAATGGCTGCAATATAACAAAGAGTGAATAATTTAAGGGGGTCGGAATACTTTCTGTCCCCACTGTATATAATGCTGCACAGAAACATCTCTGAAAATACTCTGTGATTCCAAGGGGTTACAAGGAGAAAGATGGTCAGGCATGCAAATGGTTAAAAATATAATTGAAGGCTATGGTTTCCTCATACCAAGTACAAAGTCAGAAATCATTCATTATAATACTCCAAATTTTTTTTATGCCGCATTCTAAGACAAATTTTAGGAAATACTCATTCTATGTTCAAAATCATTTAATATTATACTGCAAAAAACAGTAATGATAAAGAAACAGTAATGACAGCATTTATGTCTAATAATCCAGCTAGATCAATCACCTTTTTATCAAGTATGCAAAGGTCTTAACACAGCAGTGAGAATATATTGTGCTAGTGACAAAAAAGCAGAGCACTTTGTTGCATTCCATCATATATACCTTGGTCACATCCTATTAGAGTACAGCTGTCTAGAAATACAGTAAGCTAAATCCCATTTACCCTGGAAAACATGTTTTCAGTATTACCGCATGACCACAATAGATATAACATACCTCAAAATGTTGATCTATAAGTTCAAAATATTCTTGCAATGGAACTTGTCCAGAAAAGGAGCACGTGAAGTCTTTAATTCCTTGTTTCAGGAAATATTCCTCAAGACGCAAGATGAGCTCTTTTGTAATAAGCCATAGATCCTCAAATTGTTCACTCTGGATCCTATATCTCTCTAAAAAATGGAGACAGAAAATACATATATTTTAATAGTTAGTGCACTGTAAATATGTTTTTTTTTTTTTTTTTTTTTTTTTAAGTGTACACAGCACCCTTAGGGCCAACCCTGGGCATACAGGGTTTGCTGACAACAAACACTCAATGCAAAGTAGCAGCTTCTTTAGAAATTCAATATAAACTATCTTAGATCTGAAGCTATAAACATATCCTTTAGCCAATATAGTAAAGAGAATTTTGCTTGCAATGGGCAAACCCCAGCCTTAAGTATCTGGGATTCAGGATCACCCCTAACCACGGCAAACTTTATGTAGCTAACTTCTACCCCCTCTTAGCTAAAAATCCATGCACACCTTCAGCACCTGCAGTTGTTAACACCCACACGGTTGGGAGAAGCAATGCTTTCAAAATGACCACAAATACCATATCTGTTCCAGATGCTTTGCATTTATACTCCTGAGTCCCTAGTCCTCCTTCTCAAATGTCTGCTCTGTACTTTTAAAAATGAATTCGGGACAACAAACCCTCGAGTATATACTTGTTTCTTTTTACCTTTACTATACATAACAAGTGTATAAGCCCTCCCAATATGCAGTGCATCCGGAATGTATTCACAGTGCTTCACTTTTCCAAATTTTTTTATGTTACAGCCTTATTCCAAAATGGATTATTATTATCATTATTATTTCCCTCAGAATTCTACAAACACATTTTTTGCAGCTTTTTAGGCTAGGTTCACACTGTAGCGATGCAGGAACCAGCGCAATTCCAGTGCCTGTTCCCGCGTCACATCCCTCCCACAGGCAGTTCACAGTGCCTCCTGTGAACCACTGCAGGGGTCAATACAATGTTAATGACACCCCCAGATCAGTTCACAGATTTCAGTGCGAACTGTGGATACGGACAAGAATCAGATGACATGGGTGAGAACACCCATGCCATCTGATTCCAGTTCCTGCACCTTTTTTGTGCAAATCCAATGCGAGTTCAGCTATTACAGCAGCACCATCTTGAATTTAAACGCATTGTATGGTGTGCCCCCCAAATATGTTCTTGCGCATTGCACAGACATCGCATGTGATCGGCACCACAGTGCGGGTGCAAATCACATGCAATGTCTGTGTTCGCTACAGTGTGAACCCAGGCTCACAAGTGTTTTTTAAGCATTTTAGAAGCGTATTACAAGGATTTTACAGCTTCAGGTGTTTTGGTTTAGCCAATAGAAAGCACTAGGGGAGGAGAGGGAGAGTAAATTAGGGGTGAAGAGCTGCTGTTTGAGCAGAAAACAAGCAACAAAACGCTTGTAAAACACTCAAGTCAGGCGTTTCTATTGAAGTCTATGGGGTCAAAAAACGCTTGCAATTTCCAAAAAGAAGCTTGTGTACTTTTTGAGTGACAGGTGTTTTGCTTCAAGCGACAGAATGCTCATATGAACAGGGGCAATTTAAATGAATGTGATTTGGCTTGTTGAGCGTTTTAGAGCTACAAGCTTCAAGCAGAAAATCACTCAGGTGTGAACGAGGCCTGAGAAAGAATGAAATTCTGCATGTTGAGCATAGTCAGGCGTAGGGAAATGAGCATTACAATGTCCAAGTGTGAATAGTGGCTATATTTGCAAACATGGCAAAGTTAACAAGCGTCTACTGCACCTGGGGATGAAAGTGATAAGGAACATAAATATATGACCTAAACATCTGAAGCTTTTTCAAGGGATGAAGCTGTGACGGAAGTCAGCAGCAGGAAAACAAGATACTTGTTTATTTCAGGTCAGGTGCCTGTGTAGAAAAAAGTATTTGATCCAATCATATGGCAGTTTCTTAGGGAGAAAGAGACTATGGAGCGTGCTGCAGAGTTTTGGCTTTAAGACTAAATAGGTTTAATAGCTGTATGTAAACCCACAGTTATTCTTATGCTTCAGTTCCATCATAGAAAAAAAAGTGCAGGTGCTAGCTTTAACAGATGTTTTTGCAGAAACCATTACATGTCCTAGTCATTTTGATTGCTCAAATAAAATATGCAGTTTGTGCATCAGTGAGTTTATTAATTATTAAAAATACCGGTACAAATCGAATACATTTACCCTTCCATTAGTCATTAAGTATATAGGTAGAATGCATTGCTTCAGTTCTACTATATTACGGCCAGTTAAGTTAAAACTTCTTAACAAAAACAGGAGCTTAGACCACAATTTCTGACACTTATCCCTAGATTTATGGGATTTACACAAATACAGTATTTGTCTTGCAAGGTACATTAATATATGTAATATATCATTTACAGTGTTTGTATTATACTTCCTGAATATACTTCAGTAAACTGTACTGTATAACGTACTATATATTGTAGAAGATGAACATTTAAAGTGAAATTGAACTCCAAAAACTAAAAACCACTGACAGGTAGAGTTTTTATGACAGAGGGGACTCTATTGGTCTCTTCTGTCATAATTGCTTCACCCTACCTGTCAGCGGTAATTTACATTGAACCACGCACACACAGCTCTCTGTACATTTACAGGGAGTGATGTCATCATGGCCCGGCCATTCAACCAACTTAACAGACTGAACCCAGAAGGAAGGGAACAACGCTGGAGCACATCATTTGGCAAGTAAGCCTGCCATAATGTGCTAATATATTGTGCATACTACACATTAAAGCATGCATCCCCTGGGTGCCCGCTTATTTAAAAAGAAAAAAAAAAAAGAAAAAGAGAAATAGCATAGTTTAATTCCACTTTTAAATACAGTGAGGAAAAAAAATATTTGATCCCCTGCAGATTTTTGTAAGTTTGCCCACTTACAAAGAAATGAAGGGTCTATAATTTTTACCATAGGTGTATTTTAAATGATAGAGACAGAATATCAACCAAAAATCCAGTAATAAAAAAAAAACACGATACAAATGTTATAAATTGAGTTGCAGTTCAGAGAGTAAAATAAGTATTCAATTCCTAAGCAAAACATGACTTAGTACTTGGTGGAAAAACCCTTGTTGGCAAACACAGAGGTAAGACATTTCTTGTAATTGATTACCAGGTTTGCACACATCTCAGGAGGGATTCTGGTCCACTGTTCTTTACAGATCTTCTCTAAATTCTTAAGGTTTCTTGGCTATCGCTTGGCAACTCAGTTTTAGCTCCCTCTATACATTTCCTGTAAGATTAAGGTCTGGAGACTGGCTAGGCCACTCTATGACCTCAATGTGCTTTGTTTTGAGCCACTCCTTTGTTGCCCTGGTTAATGTTTTGGGTCATTGTCATGGTGGACCCTTCCACGACCCACCTTCAGTGTTCTGGCTGAGGGAAGAAGGTTTTCATCCAAGATTTTACAATACATGGCCCCGCCCATTGGCCTCTCAATGCGGCAAAAGCGGCCTGTACCTTTAGCAGAGAAACAGCCCCAAAGCATAATTTCTCTACCTTTGTGCTTGACTGTAGGGATGGTGTTCTTAGGGTCATAATCAGCATTTTTCTTCTTCCAAATACAGCGAGTTGAGTTAATGCCAAAGAGTTTAATTTTGGTCTCATCTAACCACAGCACTTTCTCCTAATCCTTTTCATGAATCATTTTGATGGTAACTGGCACACTTCAGATGGGCCTGTACATGTGCCTTCTTGAGGAGTGGGACCCTGCAGGCACTGCAGGATCTCAATCCACGGCAGCATATTGTATTACCAATGGTTTGTTTGGTGACTGTGGTCCCAACTGCCATGAGATCATTCACAAGATCCTCCCGTGTAGTTCTGGGCTGATCCCTCACTTTTCTCATGATCATCTTTACCCCATAAGGCGAAATCTTGCATGGAGCTCCAGAATAAGGACAATTGATGGTTATTTTGTATTTCTTCCATTTGCGAATAATCGCTCCAACAGTTGTCCACTTCTCACCAAGCCTCTTGCTGATGGTCTTATGGCCATTCCAGCCTTGTGCAGGTCTACAATCTTGTCCCTGATGTCCTTTGACAGCTCTTTAGTCTTGCCCATGATAATGAAGTTTGAATGGAAGAAAAGGATTCTGTGGACAGGTGTCTTTATTCACATAACGAGTTGTCATTAGGAGCACCTTCTTAAATTCACAGGACTAATCTGTGTACGACATGAGCACATACTGTAGCCAGTCTGTGGGAGCCAGAATTATTGTTGGTTGATAGGAGATAAAATACTTCTTTTACTCACTGAACTGTAACTCAGTTTATAACATTTGTATCATGTGTTTTCCTAGGTTTTTGGTTGATATTCTGTCTTTATCATTTAAAATACATGATAACAATTGTAGACCCTTAATTTCTTTGTAAGTGGGCAAACTTACAAAATCTGCAGGGGATCAAATATCTATTTTCTCCACTGTAACTGGCTTTGTTTCTCACTATAGTTCTGCTTTAGTACACAAAACACTGCACTCACGTGATGTTTTAGAAGCAAGTAGTGTGACCTTGTGCCCAGCAAGCAACTGGAATCCTAAAACACTGATCTGGTCATCTTCTGTACGTTCTATAAAATCTGAAAATAAAGTAATCTATGTGATTAAAAGCCTTAACACAAAAACAGCAATTTCAAGGAACAAATTAAAGAAATTAATGAATTGATAGTACTGGTTAGGAAAACACCATAATTGTGCTGTGTCTGTGTTCTATGAAATTTGCAGTCAAATTTTGCAGGGTGCAGGGTGGTGTGCTGTCAAAATTCCAAGGCAGGTTTGAATCTGATTAGAGACTGTGAGAGACTTCTTAGGCAAGAGGTCGTCAACCCCCGGGCCGCGGCCCAACACCGCGCCATAGCGCCTCTATTGCCGGGCCACGCCGCGAAAGAGACTGTCAGCGTTGCAGGAGCCCAAGCAGAGAGATTACATAATTTCTCATTGCCCACACCGCTGTTCCATCCTTACATACAGGGCCACAAAGGCTGCTCTACACAGAGGTGCAGCCGCGGCCAATGAGAGAGAGAGAATGACATCATCTCTCACCGTCCGCCCTCTCTATATGTGGAACAGTACCTTCCAACCCATGGGCACAGCTAGCTTTACCCGCAATCCGCGCTAAGAGACTGTAAGTACAGTGTACTCTGCACTGTTGGGGTGGGGGGGTGGGACTTGATTTTCCCGTTAAATAAATAACAGTGACAGGCTGCTATTTTTTTGTGGCAGTGACAATCCACATCTGGTGGCAGGTCGCAGTAGTGGGAGGCTGCAGCAGTGACAATCCACATCTGGGGGCAGGCAGCATGGCAAGTGACATTCCTCAACTGGTGGCTGGCAGCATGGCAAGTGATATTCCTCATCTGGTGGCAGGCAGTATGGCAAGTGACATTCCTCATCTGGTGGCAGGCAGCATGGCAAGTGACATTCTTCATCTGGTGGCAGGCAGCATGGCATGTGACATTCCACATCTGGTGGCAGGCAGCGTGGCAAGTGACATTCCTCATCTGGTGGCAGGCAGCGTGGCAAGTGACATTCCTCATCTGGTGGCAGGCAGCGTGGCAAGTGACAAGCTTCATCTGGTGGCAGGCGACGTGGAAAGTGACAAGCTACATCTGGTGGCAGACAACGTGGCAAGTGACACGCTCAGGGCTACCACTGATTCTGCATTACCGTGAGTTGAACTATTTAATTTTATATTACAATGTAATATAAGAAATAATGCGCTTCAATCATCCTGACGCCATACATACCATGGTGCCGTGATGATTGAAGCGCCAACACCAGCTATTGCCCCGATAAATTGCCCACAAAAGATCTTCCACGCAGCCGGTCCCCGGTGCCAAAAAGGTTGGGGACCGCTGTGTTAGGCCACATTCACATTGGGTGTTTAGCACCAATGCATAAGGCTCCAGCGCTTAGGTGTGGGTGGAAGGTACAAAGCGCACTGTCCAGCTTCACTGCAAACAGCCTGTCAAACTCTTTGAGAGGCTGACAACTGCTTGGACGGGGCTGGATAGTGCATCAAGCGAGACTTGTGTTTAGATTGTATGTGCCCTGGGACGATTGGTCACAACACAGACAGATTGCCTTCTAGGAAATAATCCCTGAGCGCATACTGCTCTAAATGTAAAGTGCTTTGTCCAGCCCCACCCAGTAGCAGCAGCTGTCACCTTCTCAGCTACATACAGTATACAGCCTTGTGTGCCAGGTTTGAGCCCAAACCTTCCCATCACACACCTAGAACAAAAGAGAGTCGGGCTGGGTGGCGCTCAGCCATTAAAAGGCAGCTTTGTACTCAGTGAATGCATACAAAGTCTCCTCTGATTGGATGAGGTGGAGAGGTGATCTGATGACATAATGATCTCTGCCTCAGCCAGTTAGAGCAAATCAGTTTTCTAATTCTTTCCTCACCTGTCTAATCTGTAAAATATTTAGTATACATTTAGTGTCATAACCCAAATTGTCACATACACCAAAGCAACAAGAACCTTAGTCACAAAAGAACCTTAGTCACATTACTGTGGAAACTCACTGGCTTTTTTAAACTATTCTTTATATTCTTGTTATTATGGTTTCCTTCTTGTCCTATGTATTATACTAAAAGGAAGAGTTATAAAAAAAAATAATTGACTTAAAGCTCACCTGGAAACATGTTGATGAGGTTGACAGGAGGTTTGTTGGTATCAATGGTCAGCTTATGGTTTGCTGCTTTAGATGGCTGGACGGGGGAACAAATTAATCGTAACGGAAGACGAAATTTACACTGTGCAATGCGGGGAACACCTGGTATGAAAAACACAGTACAATGGATTTACATGCACAGCTCTGATCTGTGAAATGGTTTACTGTATGACAAATAGCTTATTTCCTATTTAACTAAAATTATTATATATGCTGGCATTCATGCATTGTATATAATGTATGAATACCATTATTTTGGCATTAATAATTGCAGACACAATGAAGTTCTCCAATTGCAAAAATATTCTAGCTGGCTTATATACAATATGTAGTTGACCAAGTTCAATAGATTTTCATTGTTTAAAAACATTTGTAATTGGTTAAAAACTCAAACATGCACACACAAGCACAAACTATATTTGTACCGCAAATACACTGTATACAAATGCATCTATGACCAGCATTGCAAATCATTGCTTGATAACAAAAGTAATAAACATTTTTACTGTTACTATTAAAGTGGTTGTAAACCCTTACAGACCACTTTGACCTACAGGTAAGCCTAGATTAAGGCTTACCTGTAGGTCCAAGAAATATCTCCTAAACCTACACGGTTTAGGAGATATTTGCAAAAAGACAGGCACTGCTGTCTACGGCGCAAGAAAAAAAAGGTTTTCTAAAGGGCTATAAACATGGGCCAAATATCTTACAGCATTGGCCAGTTTAACAGAAACAGTGTGTACAGCAACAGCTGACCACCGTTGTGTTCAGGTGGGGGGGGGCTATCAGAACACAATATTAAGCCTTTGTGTATGGCCTTTAAGAGAGGGTGATGAAGGGGCGTGGCCTGACCTGGCATGAAGATGGCTGCCTAATCCAGTAGCTCCTGCTATCCGACGACTTACCATCTGCCTAACGGTGATCCAAGCAACCCTTGCTCGGCCAAAACATGGGGACAGCCTCCCGGAACGCTTCAACATCCCGATCACGCTCTCCCAGAGAACAATCGGGCTCCTCAGGCCCCAATAATATCCCTGAAATGTTCCGGACTGGACGGGGCAATATTGCGGCTCTCCGCCACAGTACCTCAGAGGCCACAATCTCCTCACAAATAGATCATATACCCCGCAGCCTAACGTCTAGCCAGACGACCGAAAACACAACAGAAGAACGATCCTTACCTCAACTGAACATACAAGACCTACGGATGATAGCCGCAGACATTAAAGATACTCTCTCGGCAGCAATCTCAGAACTGCGCATCGACATACGCGCCCTTTCCAATAGAGTACAGGCGGCGGAACAAATGGCGGACCGCCAAGACCTGCAACTACGCAAGACAACGAGGCATGTTGATACACATACACTGCAAATGAGAGAAATGCAGAGACACCTCGAGGATCTTGACAACCGTGGCAGACGCCACAACTTGCGGGTCAGAGGAGTGCCAGAATCGATTGAAGGTGAACAGATCACCCACTCTACAATCAGCCTGTTCAACGGCCTTTTAAGCAGACCACTGCAGACACCTATTGAATTAGAGAGGATCCATAGAGCACTGAGGCCAAAGGGGAAAGACACCGATCCCCCACGGGACATCATCTGCTGTCTGACAGACTTTAAACTCAAAGAAGAGATACTTAAGCAGGCCAGAGGCGTTCCACAGATCGTACATGAAGGGAAAACTGTTCAAATTTATCAAGACCTATCAAGCATAACCCTCCAACATCGCCGTGATTTGAAACCCCTGCTGGACACTCTACGCGCAAACAGCATCATATACAAATGGAAATTTCCTTTCTGCCTGGCTGCCACCTCACACGGCCGAACAGCATACCTTAAAGTGCCTGAAGATCTCCCCATCTTCTGTGATACTCTACACATACCGAGAGTAGAGGTGCCCAACTGGTATGCAGATTTTCGACGCTCCGCAATCCGCAGAGATCACCCGCCTGAAGAACCTATGGAGGCCTCCAACACAGACCAACGGAGAAGAAGATCCCCCTCTACCACCCCGCCTCATGGTACACACCGTACTAACCGACGCAATCAAAGCCCACACTCTCCCACCTACAGGAGAGCCAGGAGGGGACGCTGATACCCACCTCAGTCGGTTGTTGACATCTGGGCCCCAGTACCTGTCCCTATGCCTGGTAGATCACGGCAGTTACTGACCCAGACACAGCTCTTCTCAACGTCATTTTTATTGCAGTTATATCTAGATTCTCCGGTTTATACTTTCTTTTATATTTTACTACCACCGCGTACCAGACTCATTGCCTTCACAAGGGATCCATGTCAGGTATCTGCACGCGGAATCCCAACCTCCGTGCTCCTAAGATGATGCCACATAGCCTCCCCATTCTAACCACAGAGGCCTGAAATGAACCATACATACTACAACTACCAGAATGCACAGCGCTGGCCACTCGGAAACCGTGAGTGACCTCCCTAGCATCACACCAGCTTCCGGCACCTCACACTCTCATCACCACCGACGCGACGGACACAGAGGACTGATGACAGCTCGTCCTCTTCACGGAACAGGATCTACTACTCACCGGACAACATTGGCGCCTTAACCTGGCTTATCACGGGACTCCCGCAAGTCTGCGACCACCTCTCAACTCCGGACTCCTGCTATCTCGAATTGACGAGCCACGACCTACATCCCCACAGCTCGACATCATCCAGAGGAAAACACACTTTAGATCTGATGCCATCCCCAAGCTACGGAACACTTTCCCACTGTTTACCACGCGACCAATAATGACGCCAAATCTAAAGGAGTCTGCATCCTTATTTCAAAAAAGTGCCCTTTTATAGTTACTGATGTACACCGAGACCCTGCGGGGAGATTCCTCTTCCTCAAGGGTTCTATACATAACAAGACCTTCACCATTGCCAACCTGTACGCTCCAAACTCACGACAAGTACCGTTCTTCCGCAACGCACTACAGCTCCTCACGACTTTTAGCACTGGCAGCCTTATAGTAGGCGGCGACTTTAATGTCCCGCTCGATCCCTCCATGGATACATCCAATGGTACATCTTCCTCTACTTATAGGGCTTTACGCGCAATAAAAACACAATTCAGGGAATTGCAACTACACGATGCCTGGCGCACACTCCATCCCACATGTAAAGACTTCACCTTTTTCTCCCCGCCACACTCCAAATATTCCAGAATAGATTACTTCTTCATCTCCCAAAACAAACTTTCAATACTTCACAAGTCCTCAATTGACCCGATGATACTTGCAGATCATAACCCGGTTTCCATGACCCTACACATTCCTAACAAAACTACCCGCGTCCACATATGGCGTTTGGACAACTCCCTACTCACAGACACCGAAATCTCACAAAAGGTTTCCGAACACCTACGTAACTATTTCTCGGACAACTGTCAGGGCGACTCTGCTCCAGACATAGTGTGGGCCGCACACAAATGTGTTATAAGAGGCACATTCTTATCACAGGCCTCACATAGAAACAGACTTCGAAAAGCAAGAATTGAGGAACTAACTACACGCATTTCTGTTCTAGAACGGAAACATAAGGCATCTCTAGCCCTAGAAGCACTGACTGAACTGACTCAACTACGTACTGAACTCTTAGAAGAATTGCACAAAAACGTCAAACGGAAATATATGCTCTCACAAAAATGCTTTTACGAATTTGGCAATAAATCCGGGAAGATGTTGGCTAGAGCAATACAGGCAAAAAAGGCGGCCCACACTATACACTCCATTGTAGACCCCTCGGGTAAAACTCTGGTAAAATCTGAAGACATAGCGGAGCAATTTGTGAACTATTACACAAACCTATACAATATACGTGCCCCCCAATTGTCTCCCACCCTGACCGACAGGAAAGAGGCAATACACAACTTCCTTTCCCAATACGCACCCTCACCCATCCGGACCGAAGACTCAATGTCCTTAGACGTCCCCTTAACGACAGAAGAGATCACCTTAGCACTAAAACAGATGAAACCGGGCAAAAGCCCCGGACCGGATGGGCTGACGGTCGGTTACTACAAATCCTTTCCTGATCTACTATTACCTCACCTTGTCCAAGCCTTTAATAGTCTATCCCCTGCCACTACGGCCTCCAAAGATATAATGGAAGCCCATATCACCCTAATCCCCAAACAGGGGAAGGATGACAAAATTGGTCTCTAATTACCGCCCTATCTCTCTACTTAATGTAGACGTTAAACTGTACGCCAAAGCAATAGCCAATCGACTCCTACCCATGATCCCATCTTTAATCTCCACAGACCAAGTTGGTTTTGTCCCCGGTAGGGAAGCTAAAGACAATACTACCAAAGCCCTAAACATACACCATTGGCTGACCTCCACTAATACTAAAGGCTTCTTCCTATCCTTGGAGGCGGAGAAGGCGTTTGACAGGTTGGCATGGGACTTCATGGAAACCACCCTACAAACCATAGGCCTCCCGCCGAGACTTGTCAACATGATTTTAATTCTCTACTCTTCCTCCACAGCCAAAGTCCGAGTGAACGGTGGACTGTCGAGCGCCTTCTCCGTGTCCAACGGTACCAGACAGGGATGCCCCTTATCCCCCTTGATCTTCATACTAACAATGGAACCCATGTTACGCAGACTTAGGGAAAACTCAGACATCAAAGGCATTCAAATTAACCAAACACAATACAAAGTAGCCGCTTACGCGGACAATGTCCTACTATTCCTCACAGAACCGACCACTACCATCCCGAACCTGCTACAAGACTTTGCTCTTTTTAAATTCTTATCGAATTTACAAATCAACTTCTCCAAATCCAAGGAACTTAATGTATCACTTTCCCAAGAAACAGTCACGCAATGCAAACATAATTTTCCTTTTGGATGGGAAACACAAGCCATAAAGTACCTTGGCATTAACATCCCCACCAAACTCTCAGAACTGTTCAAGCTAAACTTTTTACCAATCCTACAAACCATCGAAAATGATCTTCAAAAATGGCAAGCTGGACCATTTTCATGGTTTGGAAGAATAGCTATTTTGAAAATGAACGTTCTATCTAGGCTACTTTATCTTCTTCAAACCATCCCTATACTGCTCCCACACTCCTTCTTTGCCAAGTACAAAAGAATTTGTAGAAAATTCATTTGGCTATCCAAACAGCCTCAATTGAACTGGCACAGACTGACAACTCCCAAACTACAGGGAGGATTGCAGGTCCCAGACATACAAACTTATTACCAGGTCTGCCATCTAGTCAGAATTGTAGACTGGCACGTACACGGCAAAGAAAAAGAGTGGGTAAATATAGAAAATGCCTTTACCGAAATCCCGTTAAAACTCCTCCCTTGGATCAACCCAAAAATGATCCCGAAAACAACCACTCTGAATCCCCTAATCAATTCCACCCTATTAAACTTTACAAAATCGTGCAAAACCCTTAAGATCCAACCCATATCGGGACCACTAATGCCTATTGAAGACAACCCGGAATTTTCGCCGGGTGTCTCCTTACTCCTCCCAGCCAGAGATCCTTACAGACCAAGGCTCCTAGCCCCGCAACTTTTCCATCAAGGAACTATACTATCGCACCCAGCTCTGACAAACAAATTTCCAGAATATCACATCCCCTTCTACAAGTATCTGCAGATCCGCCATTATTTACAGAATCTCCAACACAAAGACAACATACACAGGGAACTCACACCCTTCGAACTTTTATGCTCCAACACTGAACCTCAAAGACACCTCATTTCGACCATTCACGCACTTTTCTCCTCACATCAACACATTGAAACAGATACACTGGTAAAACAATGGGAAAATGACCTGCATACAACCCTAACCACTGACGACTGGAAAAGTGCGCTCTCTCACATACACAAAGGGTCCGGCAACGTAGCAACACAGGAGTGCAGGTTCAAAATCTACTCAAGATGGTACAAGACTCCCGACAAAATCAACAAATTTTTACCCACTGTATCCCCCAATTGCTGGAGATGTAACGCTGCCAAAGGTTCCCTTATCCACATCTGGTGGGAATGCCCTCTCATTCAATCCTACTGGGCTGCTGTTCACAGTTTAATCACTCAGATCACCACTTACACCCCAGACTATACTCCGGCACAATACTTACTCCACCATACCTCGATTCCCCAACGTATATACAAGAAGTCACTTACTCTCCATCTCATTAACGCAGCAAACCTATGCATCCCCGTGCACTGGAGAAGCACGTCCCCTCCCTCGATCCCAGAGTGGATCCAGAGAGTGGACAGGATAGCTGACATAGAAAATCTCATACATCAAACCTCCGATTCTCCATCCAAATATAAAGATACTTGGACATGTTGGACCCATTTTAAACAAACGCACCTAACACACACTCAGACAATCCTCCAATCCAATACCACTGGAGCCGACACTGGCCGGTTAGCTCATCCCCACACGAACCATTAAATATACATATTGTCCTATCCCT